>NW_007737918.1:16786-18685 GCF_000696425.1 Galeopterus variegatus | reverse complement strand
AAGTAAATTATTTCAAGAAAATTGAAAGTTAATTTTTAATAGGTAATATTAATAAAAACAATTCAAAGTATAATTAATTAAATACACAAATATATTAAACTGTACAATTCCTACATTAATGTAAAAGCTATTAATGGATTTCAAAGTTATTTGGTTCGTCACGTTTCCTACTGAAAGCAATCAAAATGGATCACACACACATACACACATGTGCGCACCTTTTGAAAGCATTAAGGAACTGATAAGATAGAAAGAAATTACCAGAATCAATTGAAGAGAAAAACAAAGAGCCCCAAAGACAAGAAAAGCACTGAAACCACTTTGTCCATAAGGTTATTTGTCAATCCCAGAGAACTTGGAGTTTCATTCTGAGAACTTAGCTAATTGAGGGAAACAAAATTCAAAGGCGGGAGCCTGCTAAAGTTGAAAGATTTAAAAAAGAAACACTCTCCATGATAAACTGGGATCTCAAATTCTGCAGTGCTCAAGGTAAGCTGAATCAGAAGTACAGCTGCCACCAATGTCAATTTGTAATCTGAGTTTGCATGCCTAGGTAATCCCGGGGAACCTCAATCGGTTAATCAGACATATGGTGGTACTGGCCTCAAAGTGACCTCAGATGTCTTGAAAAAGCAAACAATATTCATGTGTGGAAGAATAAGGCCTGTCTTATTACTCAAATTATTAGTAAGAATAATTTTTCAAAATCAATAAGCCCAACTCAGTCAAAGAAAATCAAGCACATGAGAAGAGCCAGCAAAAATGAAATAAAAATTATAAAACCTCAAAAATATTTTAGAGGCAAACTATAAAACAGTAATGCAGATTTCAGAAACTGGAAGGCAACCATCATAGGATATGAACCTTGAGAGAAGAAAAGCACAAGAAGTAAACCTTACGATAATCCCAATTTTCATCCCGAGGGCATTTTCACAATTGTGCAGGGAAATAGAACCAAGCAGAAGGTGGCAGTTTTGATGGGAAGAAGTATAAATAAAATAATAAAAATGTATTAGTCGTGGAGTGAGACAAGAAAACATAACCAACAATAAAGATATAAAAAACTCAACAATAGCACATTCAGAGATGATACAGGTGTTGGAGAAAGCAAAGGCTTTAAAAAAAAGTATAATATGTCAAATAAAATATTTTAAAAAGTTTAAAATGGTCAAAAAGATTGAGTATTTCAACAGAGAATTAGAATTTATTTTTATAGTCAAATGGACATTCTAGAAATGAAAAATACAATATTTGAAATTAAAAACTTTAAAGCCAAATAAACTTAGAAAGACAGCATTAGTGAACTCAAATGCAAGCCCATACAAAATATTCAAACTTAAGCACACACAAAAAATAACAAAATAGAGCAAAGAAAGATATTGTGCTCTGTCAGATGGTTCAATGTTTATGCAACTGGAGATGTGAAATGAGAGAAGAGAAATAATTGACGGACTAACGGCTGAGAATTTTACAAATTTTATAGAAGAAGTTCAGTGAACCTCACACAGCATACAAACATTTACTCCTGGATACATCATAGTCAGACTGCTAAAAATCAAAGATAGAGAAAAATATCTTAAAACAGAGAAAAAAGATACATCAAGACACATTACCTTCAAGGTAATAACAATAAAACTTATGGCTGATCTCTTATTGAAACTGTGGAAGCTACAGTTTATGTGAATTATGTGTTTAAGGTACTGATAGAAAAAAAATTAAGACTCCTAGTTAAGAACACTAAAGTAAGCAAAATCCTTCAAAACTGACAGCAACGTACATGAGTTCTGGTTTCTGGTCCAGGACAGAAGGAACTTGGAAGTTCCTTCTACCTAACAACAAGTAAAAATCTAAACAGCCTGAAAATCAATAGCTCTTCTTAGATCCATCAGAGAATTAAGG
>NW_007737918.1:9580-16265 GCF_000696425.1 Galeopterus variegatus | reverse complement strand
TCACAGGGCAAATGACTGGCCCCAAAATGGAAAGACAGGCAGGTGAATACAATGAATCACAGCTTACTGAAGCAAAGATCCACAAGCATAAAAACTACAAAACGTCACAGGGCAAATGACTGGCCCCAAAATGGAAAGACAGGCAGGTGAATACAATGAATCACAACTTACTGAAGCAAAGATCCACAAGCATAAAAACTACAAAACTCTGAAGATATCAAAGAAGACTAAATAAATGTAGAGATATTCCATGTTTATAAACAGAAAGACTCAATGTTGTCAAGATGTCAGTTCTTCCCACCTTGATCTATAGATTTAATGCAATCCCAGGCAAAATCACAGCAAATTATTTTGTGAATATTGACAAACTGATTCTAAAGTCTATATTCAGAGATAACAGACACAGAACAGCCAGCACAACATTGAAGGAGAACAAAATCAGATGACTGGCACTACATGACTTTAGTACTTACCATAAAGCTACGGTAATTAAGAAAGCATAGTGCTGGTGAAATAATAGAAAAATAGATAAATGGAACAGAATAGAGAGCCCAGAAATAGACCCACACAAATATAGTCAACTAATCTTTGACAAAGGAACAAAAGCAATAAAATGAAGCAAAGACAGTTTTGTCAACAAATGGTACTGTGAAAACTAGACATCACATGCAAAAAAAAACGAATCCAGATACAGACCTTAAACGCTTCATAAAAATTAACTCAAAATGGACAGGCCTAAAGGTAAAACTCAAAGCTATAAAACTCCAAGAGGAAAACATAGCAGCAAATTTAGTTGACCTTGGGTATGGTGATGACTTTTCAGATACAACACCAAAGGCATGACCCATTAAAGAAAAAATTTGATAACCCTGCACTTCATTAAAATTAAAAACTTCTGCTCTTTGAAATACACTTTCAAGAGAATGAAGAAACAAGCCACAAAATACTTGCAAAAGATGAATCTGATAATAAACTGTTATCCAAAATATTCAAGGAATTCTTAAAATTCAACAATAATAAAATAAAATAAACAATTTAAAAATGAGCAAAAGATCTGAGCGTATACTTCATAAATATAGAAATGGCAAACAAGCAATAAATAGATGATCACCATATTTTATTAGAGAATTAAAAATGAAAACAAATGAGATGCCACTGCACACCTATTAAAATGGCCAAAATCTAAACACTGACAACAGCAAATACTGAAGATGATGGAGAGCAATAGGATTTCTCATTAATCGCTAATGGGGATGCAAAATGGTATAGCCACTTTGGAAGTCGGTTTGGTAGTTTCTTACAAAACTAAACACACTCTTACCGTACGATCCAGCAATCCCACTCCTTGGTATTTACCGAATGAGTTGGAAATTTATGTTCACACAAAAACCTTCACCCTTCACACAAATGTTGACAGCAGTTTTATTCATAATTGCCAAAACATGGAAGCAAACAAGATATCTTTCGGTAGGCAAATGGATAAATAAATAGCAGTACATCCATTGAATGGAACATTATTCAGCACTAAAAAGAAATGAGCTGTCAGCTATGAAAAAAACATGGAGATATACTAAGGGCCTATTACTAAGTGAAAGAAGCCAATCTGAAAAAGGTATCTACTGATTTCTACTATATGACATTCTGGAAAAGGCAAAAATAGGGAGATGGTAAAAATATCAGTGGTTTCCAGAGATTAGGGGGGAGGAATGGATGAATAGGCAGAGTACAGATGATTTTTAAGGCAGTGAAAATACTATAATAGAGGATGCATGTCATGTAAACTGTGAACTTTGGGTTTTGATTATACATCAGTGTAGGATCATGAGTTGTAACAAACCTAACAATCCGGTGTGGAATGTTGATAGTGTGGGGGGCTGGGGGCAGGGGGTAGGGAACCTATGGGAACTCTACTTTTCAGCCAACTTTGCTATGATACAAAAACTGCTTTAAAAATAAAGATTTGTTGTTGCTGTTTAAATGAAGGCAAAATAAAAACTTTTCCAAATATAAATTATTGGAAAATATATTGTCAGAAGAGGTCTTTTAAGTAATTATAAAGAAAATTTTCGAAGTTGAAAGAAATTATTACAACTGGGAGTACAGAGATCAATAAGGGGTAAATAGCACCTTAACGGGTAAACATATAGCTAAACATAAAAGACTATTGATTTTTAAAGCATTAATGTTAATAATGTTTTGTAAATCTATGACATACATAGGATAAAAATAAATGACAATGATAACAAAATGTATAAGAGGTAAAAAATGTATAAAACAGGTGGAAAGTTTCTGCATTATTTTAGATGTGGATATAAACACTAATTTAACGTAGATAAAACATTTTGTAATTTATAAGATATTGTATAAAACAGGTGGAAAGTTTCTGCATTATTTTAGATGTGGATATAAACACTAATTTAACATAGATAAAACACATTTTGTAATTTATAAGATACTAATAAAGAATATTTATTAAAGCAATAAAAAAATAAAAGGAATGATAAATTGGAATATTAAAAAGTATTTCAATAACATACAAGAAGTCAAGAAATGTGTAATAAAAAGAACACCAAATGGGACTAATGAAAAGCATATAGCAAGATATAAGCCATAAATCTAATCTTATCAGTCATTACATAAACATACATTCACTAAATATTCTAATTAAAAGGCAAAGATTGTCAGAATGGATTAAAAAATACTTTGAAGACTATGTCTGAAGATGTAAATCACAAGCTTTAAAATAACTCTGAGGAACAGAAACAAAAACCATAAAAATTAATCCATTAGATTGAAGAAAAAAATTATAACCACAAATAAAAATTAAAATAAGTAAAATTAAAACACCCATGAATGTATATAGATTAGTCACAATTAGAGAGAGAATGATTGAGACCAGAAGAAATTATTCAGATAATGAACTCCGCTCAATAGCAAGAAAATAAATAACCCAATTAAAACTGGGAAACATTTCTTGAAGAAAATACTGAACAGACATTTCTCAAAAAAACACATACAAATGGCCAATAGGTATATGAAAAAATGCTCAACATCACTAGTCATCAGAGAATTTCAAATTAAAACCANGTGGATATAAACACTAATTTAACGTAGATAAAACATTTTGTAATTTATAAGATACTAATAAAGAATATTTATTAAAGCAATAAAAAAATAAAAGGAATGATAAATTGGAATATTAAAAAGTATTTCAATAACATACAAGAAGTCAAGAAATGTGTAATAAAAAGAACACCAAATGGGACTAATGAAAAGCATATAGCAAGATATAAGCCATAAATCTAATCTTATCAGTCATTACATAAACATACATTCACTAAATATTCTAATTAAAAGGCAAAGATTGTCAGAATGGATTAAAAAATACTTTGAAGACTATGTCTGAAGATGTAAATCACAAGCTTTAAAATAACTCTGAGGAACAGAAACAAAAACCATAAAAATTAATCCATTAGATTGAAGAAAAAAATTATAACCACAAATAAAAATTAAAATAAGTAAAATTAAAACACCCATGAATGTATATAGATTAGTCACAATTAGAGAGAGAATGATTGAGACCAGAAGAAATTATTCAGATAATGAACTCCGCTCAATAGCAAGAAAATAAATAACCCAATTAAAACTGGGAAACATTTCTTGAAGAAAATACTGAACAGACATTTCTCAAAAAAACACATACAAATGGCCAATAGGTATATGAAAAAATGCTCAACATCACTAGTCATCAGAGAATTTCAAATTAAAACCACAATGAGATGCAGGCTCATCGGTTGTAACAAATGTAACAATTTGTTTACGTTTGTTCACACCTTTTACAATGGCCATTATCAAAGTCAAAAGATAAGTGTTAGTGAGGATGTAGAGAAAAGGGAACACTTACACACTGTTGGTGGGAATGTGAATTAGTACCGCCATTATGGAAAACAGCATGGAGCTTCCTCAAAAAAATAAAAATATAACTACCATATGAACTAGCATTCTCACTAATAGGTATATATCTCCAAAGGAAATAAAAAGAGTATGTTGAAGAGATATCTGCACTCCAGTATTCATTACAGCATTATTCACAATAGCCAAGATATAAAATCAATGTCTCCGTAGATGGTTGAATGAATAAAGAAAATATGGTGTGTGTATGTGTGTGTGCGTACACACACATGAAGGGACTTCAAAACGTTCATGGAAAATGGAAGTAAAAGGTAAAAATTAAAAATATGTAAACTTTATTTCTCAGCATAACATCCATCAAGTTCAAGACACTTTTGTAAGCGATGATATCAGCCATTCAGTCCATCCCTAAAGGTGAGGGTCCTGAAAATTTAACCATGTCAATGCAGTCTTTTTTACATTATTAACTGTAGAAAAATGGGTGCTCTTTAAAGATTAGGAAAATAAAAAGTCAGAAGGAGCCAAATCAGGATTGTAAGGTGGATGTCTAACCATTTCCCATCAAAACTCTCACAAAATTGCCCTTGTTTGATAAGAGGAATGAATAGGAACATTGTTGTGGTGGAGAAAGACTCTCTGGTAAAGCTTTCCTGTGCATTTTTCTGCTAAAGTTTTGGCTAACTTTCTGAAAACACTCTCATAATAAGCAAACATTATCATTCTTTTGGCCCTCCAGAAAGTCAACAAGAAAAATACCTTGAGTGTCCCCAAAAACTGTTGCCGTGACCTTTGCTCTTGACTGGTCTGCTTTTGGAACCACTTCCACCCATTGGTATTCATGACATTGATTGTGTTTGCACTAATGTAAAGTCATGTCATCTCCTGTTACAAGTCTTCAAAGAAATGCTTCAGGATCTTGATCTCACTTGTTCAAAATTCTCATTTCCAAACTCTGCTCTTGTGTGCAGCTAATCTGGGCTCAACAGTTTTTGTGCCCATTGAGCAGAAAGTTTACTCAACTGTAATTTTTCAGGCAGAATTGTGTAAGCTGAGCCAATTGAGATGTTGATTGTATTGGCTATTGTTTCTGCTGTTAATTGTTGGTCCTTTTCAATTATAGTATGAACAAGAGTAATTTTTTCTCTCAAATTGATATGGATGGTCTGCTGCTGCAGGATTCATCTTCAACATCATCTTGTCCCTTCTTAAAACAAGTTATCCATTTATAAACTGCTGGTTTCTTTGGGGAATTGTCCCCATATAAACTGTTTGTAAAGTATCAATGATTTCACTCAAACTCCACCATAAATTTGATATTTGTTTTTGCTTCAATTTTAGCAGAATTCATGATGCTCTGGTAGGGACTCTTTTCAAATTGATGTCTTATCCTTCTTAGGGCCTCAAACTAGGTCCTGTTCAGACTAGTTATAGCAAGTTTGTATGAGTTTATTTTGGTGTAAAAAAATTTGCAACTCATGCATTGTTTTTCCATAATATGCATTTTCAATGAACTTTTTGAAGACCCTTGTGTGTGAGCATNGAAAGAAAAATACTGCATGGTATCACTTGTATGTGGAATCTAAAAACAGAAAATAGATGCATACTCATAGAAACAGATAATAGAACAGTGGTTGCCAGGGGCTGGGGGTGAGAGAAATGGGAAGATGTTGGTCAAAGGGTACAAACTTTCAGTTACATGATGAATCAATTTTGAGGATCTAATGTTCAGCACGGTGACTATAGTTAATATACTGTATTGTACACTTGAAATTTGCTAAGGGAGTAGATCATAAGGTTCTCACAGAAAAAGGTAACTGTGAAGTGATATATGTGTTATTTAATTTGATTGTGATAATCACCTCACAATACATGTGTATATCAAATTATCACATTGTACATTTCAAATATACATAATTTTATTTGTCAAGTGTACCTCAATAAAGCTGATAAAAAAGATTTTTTTTTTTAAAAGAATTTCTTTTGTTTCCATTGCAATCCAAGATGCTAGGAACTGGCAAGAGTAAAGTTCTGACAGAACAATTAAAAATTACCTGTACAGACTTTTTAACAGAAACATTCTACAATTTAAACTCTTAAGTATTCATTGCACCTTCTAATTGTAATTCTTCTATGTGCTTGAAATAAGCTCCAATATAACATGTAGTTTCCTGCATGGTACATTCTAGATATTCCTTCCATCACAGGTTACCAGCATTTTTCCCTAATGTGGGTCAGAGGCTTATACAACCCCAAGAACATTGTCCTATTCATCTTTCTGGAGGACGAAGGTCATACGTGGCTTTCATAAACATCCATTATGTCTATCCATGAGTAATCTGAGATGTTTACTAGAGTTTCCACTTCAGCTTAATTTGAAAGGTAAGAATGAATCCATTCCCTCAGGGGGACCCAAATCATAACCACACACCCTTGATAGCTGTACTCAGATATCTCAGGCTCATTCTTCTTCATAAGCATTAGCATTTCTTTTTGTAAAGCATCATCAAAGAATCATAACAATCGGACAAAGTCAAAATTCTGGATTGTTTGATGATACATTTTCCAAGTTATATTGGTGAGAGTTTTTACCATCTTTTTGCATTATAGCTTGTTTTCAGTTCTCCTTGGTTGATTTCCCGTACTTGAGGGACATTTGTCTGATTCCACTCATAGCCTTTTTATAAGTGACAAGATTCTTTTTTGCTTCTTCATACTGGCTCCAGGAAAGAAATTCCAAGCCAGACCTTACATTCCCTACAGATCTTGAGTGGCT
>NW_007737918.1:6615-8439 GCF_000696425.1 Galeopterus variegatus | reverse complement strand
ATCAACAAAAAAGAGAGAGTGTTAGGAGCTAGGATATAAGATGAGAAGTTATAGGAAACAAGTGAATAAAACAGGACCCAAATCTCAGGAAGTCTCAGGAAACTAATACCCAGTAGCAATAGCTAATTATCCATCACAGCAGCTGCCCTCTAGTCTTTACAGACACCAAGACAAATATAGAAGCAAAATAATCCCAGTATGCTAATGCAAATTAGTTGCACAATGTTGCTGTACTATAAAATCAGATGGGCTAAGAATCGAACTAGTAGTATATGGGAATGAATCACAAAATGACACACAAGGCATAACATAAGCAATATTAAGAGCTTCTGTACAAAGATTAGCAAAAAATACATTTCAAATACAACTTGATCTCACCATATTTAAGTTCTTCTGGTCAGATCCAAACATCATAAACAAGATATCAAGGCAAATCTGATTAAAAATTGGTAGCGGACACAGCTTTGAACCAACAAATTTGCTAAATGAGGTTTTAGATAAGAAGTCTTTGTTGTCAGTAAAAACCTGTAAAATAAATTTACTTTAGCCACATTTAGAAGACTAAAATACTCAAGAAATGATATGGCGAGTTTCACTGTATACAACCAAATGAATTATCTCACAGTAGTTTAAAAATTTTTAATTAATGAAAAAACTTGGAAGCAGGATGTAGAGATAGTTTCACTACTGGATTTCTTCTCACAATGAGGTATCTGAAAGTGTAATAAGTAAAATTCTATTCCTTTGTAGAAACAAAGGTAGGGATCCAGTGTAAATGGCACAAAAAATCTCAATTCATACACATTGCTATACAATCATAGTTAAGATCTCTTATTTTGAAAGCACAGAATCATTGTTACTTTGGGTTATGAACTACACAAAAGAAAGAACATACCTTGATAACTGACTTCAACTTGTATGCCATTTTAATTAAAGGGCTTTTTGAGTATTTAATGGAAAAAACTGGTGCTAAGGCAAAAAATATCTTTATTCTTTCAGCTATCTTTGGTATTGTGGAAAATGTTATGAAAGCTAAAAGAAAATAAGATAAATTAGTAAACTATTCTTAAGTAATCACAAGCATGTAAGAAATGACACCAGAGAGTAAGTTCAAAAATAGTCTCTGAATATTTGCCATCTTATCACTCTGTCTACTTACACATCTCTATTTTGATTGGCTATTTCCTTATTTTTTTTGGCTGGGACTTGAGAAGTCAAATAACCAAAGAATTATATATCATCTTAAGAGTCAATAAGCTCTGGCACATCACCCAGATTTTTTTCCTTATTGCTAAGTTGTCAGGCATTCAAGGTTTGAGATCACTGAAAAGCTGATAAGTATTTGTACTCAAAGTCACATACATGATTAATAAATGCCAGAGAAAAGTTTTTGGAAAATAGGATTAGATTGTCATTCAACACGCTTGCTATAGAAGGAAGTGGATTATTATTATAAGAAAATGATACTATGCAGCCTAGAAAAGACTTATTTAATATTAGCTTCTATTACAAAACGTCATTTTCTACCTCCAAAGTAGAAAGAATAATAGTGAAGAAGTTTATATTACCATGCAAGAGAATTATGTTAGGACTCAGGAAATTTATTCCCGAAAGAAAAGTTGTTATGCGTTAGATAGAGGCATTAGAGTTCTGATTAGATAAAAGTGCCTTTCTAGTAATCTTTAAGTATAGGACGACTTCCCTCATTTTTGCAAATTTTTAAAGTTTGATCTGTCCTTAATGAAAAACATAACTAGGCTGTTGAAGTCTTTCCCATTCATAAAACCCTATGCTTTTAAAAAGAAAAAATAATGTGAAAGTTCT
>NW_007737918.1:5985-6341 GCF_000696425.1 Galeopterus variegatus | reverse complement strand
AGTAAACTCATCAGACCGAGCTCATCGTTCTAAGTAAACTCATCAGACCGAGATCATCGATCTAAGTAAACTCATCAGACCAAGTCGATGAATCTAAGTAAACTAATCCGACCAAGCTCATTGGTCTAAGTTAACTCATCAGAACAAGGACATCGATCAAAGTAAACTCATCAGTCCAAACGCATCGATCAAAGTAAACTCATCAGTCCAAGTACATCGATCTATGTAAACTCATAAGACCAAGCTCATCGGTCTAAGTAAACTCATCGGACCGAGCTCATCGATCAAATAACCTCATCAGACCAAGCTCATCGACCTAAATAAACTCATCAGACCAAGCGAATGGATCTAAATAA
>NW_007737918.1:2553-5975 GCF_000696425.1 Galeopterus variegatus | reverse complement strand
GAAGTCTTTCCCATTCATAAAACCCTATGCTTTTAAAAAGAAAAAATAATGTGAAAGTTCTATTTGTAAAACAAATGATAATTATTATCTCTCTTTGATCTTAAACAACATGGATTTGAAATGAGCAAAACCACAAACAACCTTGTGTTTACAATCAATTATCTGTGACTAGAGAAGACTCAATATGGAATCAAAGCAGCATATAAGCTTCCAGGGCATGCTGCTATACTGTATTTGTTTCGCAGCTTTGTTTTCTTTCTCTTATAGGTCTAAAAGCTTATGTACAACCTTAAAAAGTATACCTACAAAAAAAAGTATATCTACAAACTTAAAAAGTAATTAAGAGATGTTAGCAGCAATCTTTGTTGACATACCAATAGTAGTACCCTGTGAATGGCCTACATAAAATATTTCCTCTTGTCCAGTTTGCTTCACGATGAAATCAATGGACGCTGGAAGGTCATATTTAGCCATCTCATCAAAACTACAAAAGTAAAGGAAAATAAAAATAGTACTTTTTTCTACTTGTAATTATTAACATTTGAAGATAATGAATAGGTAAATTGAATAAAGCCAATTTTCAACCCTTTTGGGGCATTACCAAGAAGTTATGTGGTATAATGTACCTATGGAATAGAGACGTGTAGAGAACTCCAAGTCAATAAAATAAAATAACAAGAAATCAGTCTTATAAAGAGGGTATTTTTATATTCTAAGAAAAAATATTTAATACACATAAAATTAAATGAATAGTTGCTTCATTTTATTTGTACCTGAAAGCCCAGTATTCTTTGGAATTTGTTTCTAGGTACAAGTGTTTCCTGGACCAGGTATTTCCTCTGCTGTTTCCCATCCACACATCATAACCAGCATCTGCCAAAATGAAGCCTAGGCTGTTGTTGGGAAGGTTGGAAATCCAGCTGCTGGCAGATGAAAGCAAACCATGTTGCAAATATACAACAAGCCTCTGTGCTGGAAAAAAAATACAGAAAATTTCTTTTCAAATTTTTTAATATCTATATGAAAATCTCTTACTTGAAATTCAGACTTTTAGTACATGGCAGCTGTAAGATTTTTTAAATTGTTTGTATAAATTGGGTAAGTTACTATGTTTGATCCCACTGTATGTAACAGCTATTTAATATAATTCATTAATGGACTTCTTTCAAATAACCAAGTGGGCAATTAGGTCATGTTCCACTTAATTATATAAATTTTAGGGATAGAGAATAATCAAAGATCTAATAGTAATTTGGGCTCTCATACATATTTTAAATAAAAAACTACCTATGATATTTTATATGATTTTTCCCACTTTTACAGTTCATAAAATAATTTTATAATCACATTTTCACAGGTGTATACTCAATATTAGTGTTATTATCATTACAGCCACTGTTTTAGTCACCTGAGTTCCCAGATCCCTAATCTGTACTTCCAAGTTTTTTAGAAGTGACACCTTTTGAATAATGTAATTGTGGCTCCATGGGAGCCCCCACACGGGGAGAAGAGGGAGACAAACCCGCACTTTGACTAAGTGACATGAAGGTACAAAAGGCTGACTCCCTTGCTTCAAGGTTAGACCAACTATGGTGTACTTCATGTTCTATATCACCCCACGGCACCAGGCTGAAGCTTGACTTCAACTGAGACCACATTCTTGCGTAACTCCTTCCTCTGCTCTCTTCTTAATCCCCCACCACTTTTTTCCTGAGATTCCTTCAATAACTTATGTATATCCAAGTCCCTGTCTCAGGCTCTAGGGAACTTGACCTAAAGAGCTGCTACCAAAAGTGATCAAGGAAGCAGACACTTAAGGATGGGATTATGTAGTTGGAATATGTGCTGGCTGGCTGGCAATGAGGATCACATCACTGCTTGTGGATGGAGTATTGAAAAAACCTTGCATGTGGCAGCACTCCAATGGCTAACATATTCGTCTATAGTTAACCTGAATGTGATTCAGGAAAGGGATGATTGGCTTTTACAGTATCTCTGGCATTTGGTAAGTACAGGGAATATATTTATGAGGTCTGTAGAACCAGGTGGCTGTTGTTAAGTGCCAACAATATTTTGAAGAGTGAAAGTAATAGGCTGAGGGCAATCAATCACCAGTTCAAAGTGAAGTGTGAAAGTTATAAGTCCTCCTTGGAGGACCCCTCCATCTCCTAGAGCCAGAGGGCAAACTGAGTTGAAAATCTTGATCAGGACCTAATTGTAAGAATAGTAAAACTTTAGGACGATTGAATTCTCAGCACTGGGTGGAACTCATGCCCGTGTCAGGAGCCTCATTATGAAGACGTGGAACCCTAAGACTTGAGATGAGGATATCTGGGTAGAAGAACTTCAGAAACTTGAATCCCAGATATTCCTGAACTCACTGGGCCTACAGAATTGACCAATTCCTCTTTGTTACAGGGTAATCTCCACCTCCCCCCGCAACTCAGGTATCTTTTGGGACAAGGCTTCCTCTCCTCACGACCCACCCTAATCCTTCCTAGACTCTCAATCAGAAACTGTGGTTCAGCTCTAGCATGGCTTGACTGAAGAAGTGGTAGGCCTGTTGAGGGAGAGGAATTATGCACTAAAGAAGCTGCAAAGTCTGGCTAATATGTAAAAGCAGGAACTGGAGAGTATACTTGGGATGGATCCTAAGGATGCTGGACTGAAAGGAGACATATATGAGGGTACCTTAAATAGTTTGTAAAAAGATTCGTATTATCTTTTAATTCTATTTTTCCATGAACTTTTTGAAATATACTCTCTCTTATCCATATATCATAAAGGAAAGTTTGCTTGCATGAGAACACTCTCAACATGTGTGAGCAAGAGGAACAAACTGTGTTTCACCACACTTTAAAACCACTTTATGAACAGGAAGCCAGTGGAGAATCAGATCCTTTCCTTGAGGCATGTGGGCAGATACAAGAGAAGTTAACCTTAAGATCCTTTTCTTGTTCTAAGTTCACAAGAAGAAATGAAAAAGTTAAGAACTTCAGGCCTCAGATAGTCACCAATCTATCTTCAATTGAATATTACCTGAATTGTTATTATTGTCTGTTTTTCCATAAGGAATTCTATAAAGGTCAAGGACATAGCCATCTTTGGTTACAATATTATACTCTTCATCAGGGTAGCCCCAGTAGGAAATAATTTCACTCTGGATAAAGAAAAAGCAAAACTTTTAGCATAAAATTGTTAACAGATTAAGTTGAATAGTTTGCTACTTCTAACCCGTAATGAATCTTGGCATTCTCTCTCAACCTCAGGCCTATCTATTATTATTTTCACTAATTCACTGATTCATTCAGGTTAATAAATATTTATTGAACACCTAAAATGCATCAGTTTTATATGCTAGAGATTCAAGAATAAATGAAACAAAAAAATTTAAAAAATAAAATAAAACAACACTGCTCTCA
>NW_007737918.1:0-1180 GCF_000696425.1 Galeopterus variegatus | reverse complement strand
AGTTGATACAAAACTTAAATTTAATAAATGCCATATGATGCTTTCTTAGCATAATACTCATTGCACAGCTGACATTAATATATATTAATCCTCCTTGCTTAAAAGAACAAACTACTTACTAGCAATTTAGGAACTTAATTTACATGCACATAATGAATATGTCTTTCTTATGTATTTAGTAGGTTAGTCTCCAATGCAATATTTTCATAACTTTGTACAAACTACATGGATCTGAAAGCTTTGAACTGGATTTATATTTCTAAAACACCTTCTGAGGGACTTCTAGGAAGATGGCAGACTAGAGGTGCCCAGGGTGTGTTCCTTCCACAGAAGAAGACTGAAACGGGCCCACTGCCACTGCTGCTGCAGTTGCTGGAGCCATTGTCCAGTCTTAGAACCATTTCCCATTGCAGAGCAGCTCCCTGCAGAGCAGCAGTCTTGCAGGTGACTTGTCTTTGCAGCTATGCACTCCACAGTCACAAGAAAGGTGGCTGCAACCACCACCACCATTGATGCTGCTATGATTCAACACCACTGCTGCCGAGGACACTGCAGATGTGAGGGAGGCAGTTGCAGCTGCTGGTGATGCTGCCACCCCCATGGGGTAACTCCACCACCACCAAGGACACCACAGATGCAAGGGAAGCAGTTGCAGCTGCCAGAGTTGCTGCCTCCCCCATGAGGTAATCCTGCTACCACTATGAATGCTGCAGATGTGACAGAGGATGTTGCAACCACCAGCACCACTGTCACCCTCATCAGGTAACCCTGCTGCCTCCAAGAACACCACCAAGGAAACTGCAGATACAAGGGAGGCAGTTGCAGCCACTGGTGCTGCCATGGAGTAACCCCGCCTCACCAAGGACACCACAGACGTGAGAGAGGCAGTTGCGGCTGCCACCCCCATGAGATAGCCCCACTGTCACTGCAGATGCTGCAGACATGAAGTGGCGTGGTCCACGCCATGGCAGGATCCTAAGGAATCAGCTTGGGCTGCCCTCTCTGAGTTGGCAAGGCTGCCAGAGGGAGAGCTATTGGCAAGACCGCAGCTATGAGCACTTGCTACAACCATAAGGGCTACTGCCTCAGCTTCATGGTACTGCTTTTGCTTTCTCTTTCGATATTTTGGTTAGAGTGGCAGTTCTCTGAATTCCCAAAAGATTATAAAAATAACACAAAT
>NW_007737917.1:47564-48635 GCF_000696425.1 Galeopterus variegatus | reverse complement strand
ACCAGTTCAGATTTTGGCAACATTCATTTTGAAGAAGTACCTTAAGAAAATAACATTTTATGAAGTATTGAGAAAGTGACAGAACAAAGTGAGGAACAACGACCCAGTCAATTTAGGTTATGATTGTGTTGTGGCATTTATAGAATATAAGTTTGTTCTTTAGCATGGCCTTTCTATTTTTGATCAGTTAAATGCTCAGTTTGGGAATTTTTGTAAGCAATTAGAGATGGAAAAGTTCAAATAACCAAAATATTGTGTCAGAGTTAAGTACATGAGCAGAATGTTTTCACAGTGCCTTGCAATTAGACAATAACCATTGCCCATTCCTGTTGCATCTTGGCTGCCTAGATCTTTTCTTTGCCTTACCTTATTTCTTTATTGAAGATCTAGGATCCTCACCCATTCCTCTGAAGAACGTCTAGATTCCCTACAGTGTCATGGATCCCAACCACCTTCAACCTTCCCTTGTCATGACCCATCACAACAACAAACCATTTAAGAAATCACTTTTTAGAAAAACAGAACAAGGACTTTTTCCTCTTCCTCGAGTTTGCTGCATTAATTACAGTAAAAGGCAGAGAAGAAGAAAGAATGTTACAAATATATAACTTCTCAAGCCATAGACTACTAAAGAAGATACTGTGAATAAATTTGATCTTGGACTAATAATTTATTTAAAATGTCTTTTAAGTACTATTAAATTTCTTTATTTATGTTTTGAGTCATATTCTTATTATCCAGAGTAGTCACTGTATCCAGCCATGTAACATTCAAGTCAACAATTATCCATAGGGAGATGATCTGCTCTGTGCATTAACCATAGCAAAATGTAAATTTGCCGTCATCTTCCTCTTGCTACTGTTCCCATTACTGCACTGTCTCTTTGTAACTCACAGTTATGAATGCTAAGAGCTTTGGTTCTCAACTATGGCTGCGCATAAAATTCTTATACCTGGATCCAACCCTCAGAGATTCTGATTTGGTATTGGGTGGAACCTAGGCATTGGTTTTTTTTTTAAAGTTCTGTAGGTGATTCTAATTTGTAGACAATAGTCAAAAATCACTGTGTTA
>NW_007737917.1:44928-46997 GCF_000696425.1 Galeopterus variegatus | reverse complement strand
GCATAAAATTCTTATACCTGGATCCAACCCTCAGAGATTCTGATTTGGTATTGGGTGGAACCTAGGCATTGGGTTTTTTTTAAAGTTCTGTAGGTGATTCTAATTTGTAGACAATAGTCAAAAATCACTGTGTTAGAAAATGTACTCATCTACTGTGCAAGAAAAGCAACATCATTCCCAAGCAGGATTCACTGTGATAATGTTTTCAGGGTAAAAGACGTTGTTGCTGATGCTACTCAATATAGGGAGTAGGTATAAAAAGAAGGAAAAGAAGAAAATCATTTAAAATTAGTGTGAAAATTATCATTTAAAATTGGTTAGTTTAAATGAAAATGAACTTAATTCCAGACATTTGCTTTTGCATCAAAAAAACACTGGTTTGCAAAGATGAATTTTTGAATAAAGATGAATTTAAAAACTTCCCTCTTATATGTGGAACAAGAAAGAGTGGTAGTTAGAGACTATATGTTTAATTTTTTTTGAGTTTTTTTCTTCCTCTAATAATAAAAACCTAGAAACAAAGGATAAAAGTCTGTTTCTGTGGAATTCCGGTCAAGATGATGGAATAGACGGTTCCCAGCATCACTCTCTCCCACAAATCAAACAATTTACAGCTATAAAAATGTAACAGCAGCCAAGCTGGAGGCGCTGAAGCTCAGGGGAAGAGAGGGAGAGATGTATGGAGTTCATGAGGGTGGGAGAAACCATGAGGAAAGAAAAAAAACTGCTTGGGGCGTTTTGGGCCATGGCCACTTTAAGGCTGGAGCTGCTGAGTGCATGGAGCAGGAGCTGGCAGAAGTTGCAGCTGTGCCCATCAGATGGAGTTACTTGGAGGTGGCAGGGGAGATGAGAGCCTTGGTGGCCCCCAGGACAGCAAGACCACTAAGAGGGTTCGCATTGACCCACGCAGGAGCTAGGAGCCAGAACAGCTGAAAAAGGGGAGCCATTGAGAGGCTGGTGAGTCATCGCAAGGGACTGGCGCAGGGCCTGTCCCATGGGAAGTGTTTGGAGCACCAGCCGTGGGGGAGATGGGCCCACCAAGAGAACACTGGGACACAGCAAGGACAGCTGATCCGCCCCCCAGTCAGCACAGGACCACTCAGAAGAGAACGGTCAGGAATGCAGAATTGCATGGGGTGCAGTTTGATGAAAAAATTCAGGACCTGACCAGAGTTTCTAAACAACCCAGGTGCACTGAGTCTCTGGAGAGCCGGATGTACCTATAAGGTCAAATATTAAACCCTGAACTGCACAAAAAGCCTTCCCTAGGAAAACAACAGCAAAGCATCAATTTAGCTCAACCACACAGCTCAAGTACTGGTTCCCACAGGAAGTTTCCCCATTTTAGAAGTAAGCAAAGGACAAAAAATTAGTTCCAAGGCACACCACCAGTGCCTTGGGGCCCTCTGGGGGATCTGAGGTATGGAGCTGGTGACTGGACCCCCCCCCCNGTTTGATTTTATGATACAAGTGGGGTTTGGAAAAAGGTAATCTTTAAAAAAAAATGGTCACGAAAAGAACAGAGGCTGAAGGTATGCATGGGCAAGGTGGAGGAAGCAACGGGAAGTATTAAGAGAGCAGAAAGCAGCTCTAGAAGCATTACCTGTCCCAGGTGGGTCTGCACGCCGCTGTCGCCTTGCACAGCACTCCTGGAAAGCTCAATTGCAAATCCCAGGGCCGGCCAGGGATAGCAGGACGCCTAAGGAAGGAAACAAAACAGAAAGGAGTCTGTTCCCCGGAGCCCCGAAGCGAGGGGGCCGTCCAGATGGGGAAATTGGCGTCTCTTTCCAGGCTGCCAGCCTTGCCACCTGTTTCCTTCGATCCCTACTCAGTCAGCCCCAGCTGTGGGGGCAAATCAAGTTGGGGTGGACCCGGCTGCCTGAGCCTAAGTCGCCGTGATGCCCACCGAGGGCCCAGGCAGCAAATTCCCTCGATCTCGCCAGACGCAGGTTCCTGCCCCCACGCTCGTTGCCTCCACAGTAAACTCCGCCTGACTCAGCCTGTTTCGCTCCAGTGCCGGAGCCGTCCGGGCCGGGCTGGGGCCGGGGACGCGGGCCCGCGCCCAGCAG
>NW_007737917.1:41347-43232 GCF_000696425.1 Galeopterus variegatus | reverse complement strand
GGGAGGGGGCGGGGGGAGCGCGCCAGCCGCCGAGAGTGGGGGGCGATGGCGAAGCTCCGGGTGGCTTACGAGTACACGGAAGCCGAGGACAAGAGCATCCGGCTCGGCTTGTTTCTCATCATCTCCGGCGTCGTGTCGCTCTTCATCTTCGGCTTCTGCTGGCTCAGTCCCGCGCTGCAGGATCTGCAAGCCACGGAGGCCAACTGCACGGTGCTGTCGGTGCAGCAGATCGGGGAGGTGTTCGAATGCACCTTCACCTGTGGCGCCGACTGTAGGGGCACCTCGCAGTACCCCTGCGTCCAGGTCTACGTGAACAACTCCGAGTCCAACTCTAGAGCGCTGCTGCACAGCGACGAGCACCAGCTCCTGACCAACCCCAAGGTAAGGACGCCCGTGCGCCCAGGGGCTCGCGGAGGACGCCTCGCTCCAGGTGGGTTCGGAGTGTGCTCGCGTTACTGGGAGGAGACCAGGCATCGCAGGCTGTACTCAGACCGGGAATGAGTGCATTATGGAGCACCAGAGCTCTGGTCTTTCAGGTGGGTTTGTGCGCGGCGACCGGCGGTGCCCCGAGGCTCTCTTTACACACCTGTCTCGCCTGGTCTCAGATTTCGAGGGCTCGACCCAGCCCAGGTCCTTCGCCTACAGGACGGGGTTTGGAGCAATGCAAGGAGCCGGGAAAGTTAACTTTTACTCCGATTAAAGTCAGTGGGCAGCGGGGATCCACCTACCCCCGCGCACGGCCGACGTCCTAGCTTCGACTGGCCGCGTCGAGAGCTCGGATGAAATGGCCTTCCTGGGGAGGTCGAAGGGGTCTTTTAGCTCCTCGGAAGTCGTCAGAGAGTTCCTTGAGCCCTAGACAGACGTTTTTAACTTAGGGTCCAAAGAGAGTTCCTTGAGCCCTAGACAGACGTTTTTAACTGGTAAGCCTTTAGGGGTTGACAAACAACCTGGAATCAAATGCGAAATTCTGTGTAGGTGCATTTTGAGGGGTACAGAGAGCTCCTAGTTTTCATGAAGTAGATTGTCATGTAGTGAATTAGGAACCATTGGGAGCCGTCTGGAGAACAGGAAAACTTACTGAAAATAGAAAACCCTCAGTGAAAAGTACCGTATATTCTTTCCCTGACAACTTCTTTCGGTCTCACAAGCAAAAAGAGAATAAAAAAAAGATAAAACCTGGTTAGGACTCCCAAGATGGAGAGCAGAGAGAGGGAGACTCGGAAAACTGTTCCCAGCGGAGAAATAACTTATAAAAAGCAATGTCCTCAGTCTGTGAACTAATTGGGCTTTGTAGTGCACCTGGTTCGCAAGAAGGTTTTTCTTTTTTTCTTCACTTTGTCTTTTCTACTGTCCTTATTGCTTAACTATCAAAGTAAAGGTGTGTATCTTTTTAAAAGTTACTTACATTTTTCCCCTTTGTGAGGGCTATGCTTGAAGATCAAGTAGGGAGACAGTCCAAAAGGAAATGAATCTTGTGTACACAGAAACACTTTCTATTAAATGTGGCAAGATATATTCATATTCACCCAAAGGGAAAATATTCTATATTAGTAGTTTTTAAAATATTTAAAACAAACTTACCATGGCTCTGCAGTAAAAATCATGGTCTTGTCTTCTAAATAGTAAATTCTTGAATAGGGAGAATTTAAAAAAAAAGAAAAATTCCTTTTTAAAAATATGACTCCTCTCAGAAAAATGTTCCTGTTGATAAATGAATATTCATTTACCTTAAAAAATGAAGATAATATATAAGCAATACCTATAGGAATTGTTCAAGCTCTTGAAGAATGTCTCAAAGACAAGTGTTGTAAATTAATCTGCTTAATGCTCAGGAATTTTAAAAAATTGCAGTTTTTGAAAGTTTTTTTTTTTTTTTTTTTTTTTT
>NW_007737917.1:28944-40347 GCF_000696425.1 Galeopterus variegatus | reverse complement strand
TTTTTTTTTTTTTTTTTTTTTTTAGGATTAAACCAATAATATCAAAGAAGGGCACCAAGCAATAGTAACAATCTAGAAGTTATATGGTAGTTTATCATTTAGGAGCTGTTATAGTTGGTGGAACAGTGCTAATTATTTTAAGATAGTGGTTCAGGCACTAATAAATTACATATACATATACCAATAAATGGCTAATATCTAATTAAGACATTGGAGAATTAGAATTTACTACAAAAAGACTGCTTCACAAATTCCAGGCAATTTTGAAGGATCTGGCAGAAAAAGTAAATTAGAATCATTAGGACATTGATTTTTAAATCACTTGGAAGCAACCACAATGCTTTATGTAACAAAGATATTCTACCTCTCTTTCTCTGTTGCAAATAATCTGTTTTTTTCCAGTACCAGTTCAGATTTTGGCAACATTCATTTTGAAGAAGTACCTTAAGAAAATAACATTTTATAAAGTATTGAGAAAGTGACAGAACAAAGTGAGGAACAACAACCCAGTCAATTTAGGTTATGATTGTGTTGTGGCATTTATAGAATATAAGTTTGTTCTTTAGCATGGCCTTTCTATTTTTGATCAGTTAAATGCTCAGTTTGGGAATTTTTGTAAGCAATTAGAGATGGAAAAGTTCAAATAACCAAAATATTGTGTCAGAGTTAAGTACATGAGCAGAATGTTTTCACAGTGCCTTGCAATTAGACAATAACCATTGCCCATTCCTGTTGCATCTTGGCTGCCTAGATCTTTTCTTTGCCTTACCTTATTTCTTTATTGAAGATCTAGGATCCTCACCCATTCCTCTGAAGAACGTCTAGATTCCCTACAGTGTCATGGATCCCAACCACCTTCAACCTTCCCTTGTCATGACCCATCACAACAACAAACCATTTAAGAAATCACTTTTTAGAAAAACAGAACAAGGACTTTTTCCTCTTCCTCGAGTTTGCTGCATTAATTACAGTAAAAGGCAGAGAAGAAGAAAGAATGTTACAAATATATAACTTCTCAAGCCATAGACTACTAAAGAAGATACTGTGAATAAATTTGATCTTGGACTAATAATTTATTTAAAATGTCTTTTAAGTACTATTAAATTTCTTTATTTATGTTTTGAGTCATATTCTTATTATCCAGAGTAGTCACTGTATCCAGCCATGTAACATTCAAGTCAACAATTATCCATAGGGAGATGATCTGCTCTGTGCATTAACCATAGCAAAATGTAAATTTGCCGTCATCTTCCTCTTGCTACTGTTCCCATTACTGCACTGTCTCTTTGTAACTCACAGTTATGAATGCTAAGAGCTTTGGTTCTCAACTATGGCTGCGCATAAAATTCTTATACCTGGATCCAACCCTCAGAGATTCTGATTTGGTATTGGGTGGAACCTAGGCATTGGGGCCAAAAACATCACCTCCATGTGGGTGGCCCACCATAGCCACCACAGTAACCACGGCTGCCATGAAAGCAGCTAGACATCACAACCACCATGAAGATGGTCCACCAGCCACTGGAGTGCATTGACACAAGGAGAGCCACCAGCAGAGACCAGAGAAAAGAGGAAGATGTCTCTCTCCACAAAGCCCATTCCAGAGTGACAGAAGAAGAAGCTGCTCTATAATAATATTGGGGGAACTGAACATACCTCTCAGCATTGGACAGATTATCTGGCAACAAATCAACAGAGTAACCATTACTCTTTCAGAAGGAGAAGAAATCTAGGATTATCAGTGGTGGGAAGGGGGAGGGAGAGGAGGTTAGGGAGAGATTGGACAAGGGGCATAAAGAATAAGTACAATTTGTAACAATATGCATAGTAGTAATATTGATTTGATCAACATATGTCAACATTGAACCCCAAAATATATATAAATCAATTATGATTCAATAAAAAAAGAAGTCTGTTTCTAAGAAACCAGTGCTGTGAAAGTGAGAGAACTGCATTTAAGAGAAGAAAAACCTAGGTGGGACTGGAAGAGGTTGTAAGCTTTAAGTACATCCCTGAAGCTGGGCATACCTAACTACAGGACATCATGGCTTATGGCCATCTTCTTGGTATCCTTCCCGTCCACTGTAGTGCACCCCACCCCAACACACTGTGCAGACAGTGTGCCCTGCTGGGGTAATTTCTGAGCACATTCCTTGAAATAAATGTTCAACATGATATATGCTTTGTGCTCTAGGGAGGTCCATCACCTCAGAACTTTTTAATAAAAGGCTAAGCCTAATTGTGACAACCTCTGTGTAATCTTTATTTTTCCATGAAGAATTGGCTTTCTTTGGTTGTTTTTCCTCTGATGATTATATTAAATAATGTTTGGTATGTATACAAAATTCAATTCAGCAAATGCTTTTTCAGCATCTATTATAAACAAAGAACTAGGCAAGAAACAGGAGAGCATATGAAGATGAATTTGTTCATTTAACAAATACTTATTAAGTGCCCAGTCTGTGCTATGTATGCTTCCAGGTTTGAGACTAGAATATAGATTAAAATTAAAACTAAGTCCCTGCCTTCATGGAGCTTACATTTTGGTGGGTGGTAACAGACAAGAAATAAATTTATACTGTGATGTCATTTAATGATAGGTGGGTAAAGAGAACTCAGGGTAAGAGTAGAGATAGTGGCAGAAGAAAAGCAAAAGGCCGGGATGGTCACGGAAGGCAGCTCTGATCAAGTGACATTTGCAGAGACCCAAAGAACATGAGGGGATAAGCAGAGGCCAAAAGGACACAAAGGAATGAATCATGTAGCTGTCTGGAGGAAGAGTGTTCCACAGGCTGAGGAAATAGCAAGTGCAAAGACCCTAAGACAGGTGGCTGCCAGGTCTCTGTGAGGAACAGTGAGGATCACAATGAGGTTGGACCACAGTGAACAAGGCAGAGAAGAGTGGAAGATGAGGTTGGGGTCCAGAGAGTGTAATAAGGACTTAGGATTTTATTCTAAGCATGATGGTAAGCTATCTTACACTGAACAGGGCTGAGATATAGTCAGACTTAGACTTTTAAAAAATGTAAGTAATCTCTTTGGCTGCTGAGTTGAAGACAGAATGTGTGTGCGTGTGTGTGCATGTGTGCGTGCACACGTGTGCGTACACACACATGCTCACTTGTGCAGAACGAGAGCAGCAGAGGCAAGATTGGAAACGGAGTTCAGTAGGACAGGCAAAAGATGGTGGTGTCTTAGACAGTGGGTAGCAGTGGTAAAATTCACTGATGGACAGAATATAAGAGATGAGGGAGAGGGTAAGAGGAGTTGAGGATGACTCCAAAGTTTGCGGCAAGCACAACTAGGTGAATGGAAGTGCTTTTACTAGATGGGGAAAACTAGAGGAGGAATAGGTTTACAAGGGTGTGGAAGAAAATCAAGTTTATATGTGCCAAACAGACATACTAATGAGGATGAATCCATGAATCTCTGCCCTTAAAGAAGTTATCTTCTAGCAAAGGAGATAAGAACACACATAACTATCAAACAAGGCAAAATGTCAAGTTCTACAGGGAGGTACAAGCTATATGATATGAACATCCAGAAAAGAAAGATAAGGGAAAAATCTTCACGGAGAAAAAAACATTTGCCATAAGTGTTTGAGAATGAATAGAATATTTATCTTGCTGGTGAGGAAAGGTAGGGAGGAATGAAGAACACATCAAGGGAGTAGAAATGCCAGATGCAAGTCTATGAGATGTGTGAGTATAGGGATCAGCAAATAGACTGGTTTGCCTGGAACAAAGGGCACATAGCAAAGTCTTGATGGTAAGGCAGGAGAGTAAATTGGGGCTAATAGTGTAGACATCTTTGACAGCCAGGATGGGTCTGTTGGACACTGGGAAGCCATGGTAGGAGCAATAATGTCCCTTCCAAAGATGTCCACATCTTAATCTTGAAAACCTTTGAATATCTTTTGTTATGTAGCAAAGGGGAATTAAGGTTGTTGATGGAGTTAAGGTTGCTGATTAGTTATGTTAAAATAGGGAGATGGTCCTGAATTATCCAGGTTAGCCCAGTGTAACCTCAAGGATTCTTAAATGTAGAGAACAGAGGCAGAAGAGTAGGTGAGAGTAATGCAATTTGAGAAAGACTCAATCAGTCATTGCTAGCTTTGAATACAAAAGTGAGCCATGAGCCAAGGAATCAGACAATCTCCTTGTCCAACAAAGTGGGGAAAGGCCAAAAAATTGATTCTCCCCTAGGCCTCTTAGAAAGGAATGCATCCCAGTTAGCATCTTGGTTTTAGCCCAGTGAGACCCATTCCAGACTTCTGACCTCCAGAATATTAAGATTAATTAGTATTTTTATTTTTATTTTTATTTTTTTTGTGACCGGTAAGGGGATCGCAACCCTCGGCTTGGTATTGCACGCACTGCGCTCAGCCAGTGAGTGCACCGGCCATCCTTGTATAGGATCCAAACCCACGGCTTCGGCACTCCCAGCACCACACTCTCCCGAGTGAGCCACGGGGTCAGCCCTAAATTAGTATTTTTTTTTTCCTTTTTGTTGTTTTTCATGACCAGTAACGGGATCACAACCCTCAGTGTTGCGCCCATACCCCGAGTGAGCCACGGGGTCAGCCCTAAATTAGTATTTTTTTTTTCCTTTTTGTTGTTTTTCGTGACCAGTAACGGGATCACAACCCTCAGTGTTGCGCCCATACCGTGACCGGCAACGGGATCGCAACCCTCAGTGTCGCGCCCGCACTGCGCTCAACCAGTGAGCGGACTGGTCTCTATATGGGATCCGAACCCTCGGCGGGAGCGCCACCACACTCCCAAGCGCCACACTCTACCGAGTGCGCCACCGGGCCAGCCCTAAATTAGTATTTTTAAAAGCCACTAAGTTTGTGTTCTATCAGCAATAGGGAAGGTTTTTGAGTAGATAACTAATATGTTTAAATATTTAAAGATTTGGTCAGAGTATATTAATAGTTCATCTATATTAAATCTCTTTAGAAACAATCTAATCTGGAGGATGCTGGGATCTATCTGTCTGAGATTATTTTTCATGTTCTATCTCTAACTTCTGTGTGTGGATGTCATTTATGAGAATCTCAATTGTATTTGTAAGGTTTGCAAAAATTATGTATCAAAAAAACTAACCAGAAACTAAAAATCAAAAGATATTTGTGACGTTAAAATATATTTTAGTTACAATTTTGGAAAAATTGCATCTATTTTATCACAAACTTGCCTCAGAGTTATAAAGCTTTTTATAAGTAGTTGATACATTTTGTTTATTTAAAATGTTTTTGGCACTCATTTATAAATGAAGATGTCAAGTTTTGTTTCCTTTGGGTTAAAATTTTTTTCAGTCTTCAGCAGAATTTTATATATTCAGTTTTTTTTATATTCAGTTGAGTTCCTAGATCAAGTGTACATTTATATTATAATTACCGTAATTACTCATAGTATAATACTGAATAGAATGGTTTTTAATGTTGCATATGTTTCTAACCATTCCTCATGTTGTGCCTTAGGTATTCTCTAGGTTACATAAATCAATGTGTAAAAGTTTTTTACTTTTGAATTGTAGTAATAACCTTTTCTATTTTAAAATAACCAGTTTTATAATCACAAATCATCGTGTTTATTAAATTTAATTTTGTGATCATTTTTGTAAATAAGTCAAATAAATCATTTTATGTATTTACTTTCTTGAGTAGCAGACTTAAGCAGATTGGATTACTAGGTCTCTGTAAACTGAAGCATATGTGAAAAATATCTAGACTTGCTGCTTCTGTATCATTCATTTAATCAATGCAGTAAACCAAATGGACTTTGGAACCTTATCCAATGTCCAGTTCACTAGTTCTAATCTAACTATATTGCAGCAGCATATATTGATGTTGTATTTCATTGGTGAAAATTAAATCCTGGAAAGTAGAAATTTAATCAGTTTTTTTCTTTGTAATAAATATGTTTATATAATTGTCTTTATCAGAACTACTTTATTTTAATATAGATCTAAAAAATTGAAAGCCAGGCAATAATACTGTTTATCGAGAGCTAAATTCTCAATTTATATTATAATCAGCCTTGTTTTCTCTATGTCAAAGATAAAAGTGGCAACAAAATTCATCATTATTTCCCAAAAACCTACTTCTATCCTGGAGTTTTTGTTTCTTTTGATAGTACCATCATTCTCTGATATTAGTACTTTCACTGTCACCATTTTAGTCAAGGCCATTATCTTTTGCTTCAATTATTGGAATATTTCTTCACTGACCTCCTTATGTCTACTAGTTTATTTCTTCCTCCAAACCAGTAGTTCTCAAAGTGTGGTCAGTGAAGTAGCAACATTAGCATCATCTGTGAACTTGTTAGAAATGCACATTCTCAGGTCCCATCCTAGATCCACTGAATCAGAAACTCCACTTGAGTTCTGATTTAGTAGTTCTATATTGGAGTTGAAGAATTTATACAGTAAAAAGTATATAAGTACCATGCAACTATATGGGGAAAATGAAATAGATAAAACAAACAGTCCAAAAGAAGACAACAAAAGAGAGAAAAGGAATGTAGGCAAATGGAACAAATAAAAAAAATTAGATTTAAACCTGATTATGTAAGTAATTATATTAAATGTAAATGTATTAACTCCTTCAATTAAAAGACAGAAGTTGTTAGACTGGAAAAATCAAACTATGTATATGCTGTTTTCAAGAGTACCACATAAAATATAAGGGCACAGAAAGGTTGAAAGTAAAAACATTAAAAAATATACACAATACAAACATCAACCTCCCCCCACAAAAAAGAATACCTCTATTATATGAAACACAGGAGACTTTGAGGCAAAAAAAATCTATTACTAGAGATAAAGAGGACATTTCATAACTATAAAAAGGTCAATTCAACAGAGTACAAAATTTATATTGGAATGTACCTGAAAATATAACCTCAAAATATATAACACAAAAAAATTTTGGAGTAACTCAAAGGAGAAATACTTGAGTCTCTCATGATAATGAGAGATTTTAACATACCTGTATTTATGACTAATAAAACAGACAAAAATAATATATTTTTATCTAATATCTAGAATATTTGAATAACATGTTTAACAATCGACCCAATAGACATATATAAATATTAAGTCCAGTAGCAGCAGGGTATGTTATTTTTAATGCCCATGTTAGATTTACAAAAAGTGATCATATTCTGGGCCATAAAGTAAGCCTCAACAAATATCAAGGAATGAAATAATAAAGATTATATCCTCAGTGAAATTAAACTAGAAATCAACAACAGAAGACAGACAAAAATAATATATTTTTATCTAATATCTAGAATATTTGAATAACATGTTTAACAATTGACCCAATAGACATATATAAATATTAAGTCCAGTAGCAGCAGGGTATGTTATTTTTAATGCCCATGTTACATTTACAAAAAGTGATCATATTCTGGGCCATAAAGTAAGCCTCAACAAATATCAAGGAATGAAATAATAAAGATTATATCCTCAGTGATCCATTAAACTAGAAATCAACAACAGAAGAGATAAATAGAAAATATGCTTAGATATTGAGTAATGCATAATAAAATTCTAAATAACCTATGGCCAAGAATAAGAAATCACAATGGAAATTCGAACTAAGTTATAAAATACCACATATCAAAATGTTTGGAATGCAGGTAAAGCCGAGGGAATACATTCTGAATTATCCTATTTTATTTAAAGTTCAAAATTAGGCAAAATTAATCTGTAATGTTAAAATCAGTATGTTAACATTTTGATAAAAAGAAGGTGGACTTTGGAGTACTGCTAACATTTTTCTGAGTAGTGGTTACACAGCTGTCTTTACTCTGTGATAATTCAGTGAACAAATTTATAATTTCTGCATTCCTCTGTATATTGTGTTGTGTATACTTTAATTTTTAAGTGGTTCCAAAAAATAGCATGCATGTTAGCAAACAAAATTATAAACTACACATTGCTGGCCCGATAGCTCAGCTGGTTAGAGTGCAATGTTATGACATCAAGGTCAAGGGCTCAGATCCCCACACTGGCAAGCTGCCAAAAGGATAAGCTACCCAGAAATAATATAACAAACTAAGTGCAGTTCTTTGGAAAAATACTATTAAGCTTTACTGAAAGGCATAAAAGATATGGCAAAATCATCAGGGAAAGAATGAGCTTATAAATAAGTGGTGATTAAACAATTAGTTCTACATACAAAAGAAAGAAAATTTGGTGTACATTTCACAACCATAAAAACAAATTCCAAATTGATTAAAATCTAAATGTGAAAACTGTAAAACTTTTAGGAGATGACATAGGAAAATATCTTTATGATATAGGCCTACGAAATATTTTCATAAATGGAGCTCAACAAATTATAAAAGAAATGATTAATATGTTTGACCACATTAAAATAATTTTTGTATGACTAAAATTGTTGTAAATGAAGTGAAAATATAAGCCAAAGACTGGTAGAAGATATTGACAAAACAAGTAATCAACAAAGGGTTATCCAGCATATATGAAAGTGTCTACAAATTATTAAGAAAATTACATATGTATGACATAGAAGGAAAATGGGCAAAGGATATGTACAGGCAATTCATGAAAGAAACTCAAATGGTTAATAAATGTAAAAAGATCCTCAATTCTAGTAATCTTAAGGAAATTCAAATGACAATGATGGTGGAATACCATTTCACACTGTTCAGATTGGCAGAATTTAATGTGTCATAAGACCAAGTATTGGTGAGAATTGAAGAAAATGGTAAGTCTTTCTCATTGCTGGAACTGCTTAGGAAAATAGACATACCGAATATAAATGAAGCTGTGCATATCTAACAACCTAGCAACTTTATTTCAAGGTGTTTACCCTACAAAAACTCTAACGTGTGCCCAGGGAATTATATAAAAGGATTTTGATTGCAGAACTGTCTGCATTAGTGAAAAACTAGAAACAATCTAATTGAGTTAATTAGGATATTGGATGGGGTACTTTAACAGGAACCTAGTGACAATGACTTAAACAAAGCAGGTACTAGTTTTTTGGGTATTTTTTTGGTTTTTTCCCTTGTGTAAATGTCTGAGCTTTGAGGGAGTCTACCGGACTGCACCATACTGATCTGGAAGGTCATCCAAGACCCAGGTTCCCACTGTCTTTTTGCTCTACCATCCCCTAACAGGTTTTCCTAACTTCACCATGTCTGACTTCTAGGCAGCAGGAAGGGGGAAAAAGAAAATAAAGGGCAGGCAGCTTCCTTTTTAAAAAATTGAGATATAATTCACACAAAATATTTGCCCTTTTAATGTGTACAGTTTTTAGTAATTCACAAAGTTGTTTAACTATCACCACTATCTAATTTCAGAATAATTTCATTACCTCAAAAAAAATTCCATACACATTAACATTCACTCCCCATTTCCCCAATTTTGTTGCAATATAAAATCTTTTTTATAGGTTTCTGGATTTGGTTTGCTAATATTTTGTTGAGAATTTTTGCATCTATATTCATAAGGGATATTGGTCTGTAGTTTTCTTGTGATGTCATTGTCTAATTTTGGTATCATCATAATAGAGTGAGTTGGGAAGTATTCCCCCTTCTATTTTTTGGTAGAGTTTGTGATTATACATAATGATCAAGTGGGATTTATTCCAGGAATGCAAGGTTAGTTCAACATGCTAAAATCAATGAATGTAGTAGATTAATAGAACAAAGGCCAAACAAACAAAAACCCCAAAGACCATGATTATTTCAGTATATGTAGTAAAAACATTTGACAAAATCCAACAATTCATTCATGACAAGAAAAAATATTCAGCAAACCAGGAGTAGAAGGAAACTGCTTCAACCTGGTGAAGGGCACCTATGAAAAATCCACAGCTGATATTATACTTAATGGTGAAACATTGAAAGCTTTCTCCCTAAGATCAGGAATAAGACAAGAGTGTCTGCTCTTGCCATGTCTGATCAACATTGTAGTGGAGATTTGAGCCAGGGTAATTAGGCAAGAAAAGGAAATAAAAGGAAACCAGATTGGAAAGGAAGAAATAAAGCTATCCTTATTCACACATCACATTATTTTGTATATAGTAACAATTAGAAAAATATACGCAGAAAACAGCGATTAGAGCTAACAAACAAATTCAGCAAGTTTGTAGGATGCAAGATCAATATATAAAAATAAATTATATTTTTATATACTAGCTATGAACAATTCAAAAATGAACTTAGGAACATAATTCCATTTACAATAGCATCAAAATAATAAGATATATTTAAGTAAATGTCATAAATTTAACAAAAGAGTGTAAGACTTATACCCTGAAAAGTATAAAACACCATTGAAAGAAATTTAAAAATAATTAAATAAATGGAAAGACATTTGTTTTTCATGGATTGGAAAACTTAACATTGTTAAGATGGCAGTAATCCTCAAACTGATCTATAGATTCATTATAATCTCTATCTGAAAAGTATAAAACACCATTGAAAGAAATTTAAAAATAATTAAATAAATGGAAAGACATTTCTTTTTCATGGATTGGAAAACTTAACATTGTTAAGATGGCAGTAATCCTCAAACTGATCTATAGATTCATTATAATCTCTATCAAAAACCCAGCTAGATTTTTTTTGGCATAAATTGACAAGCAGATTTTAAAATTCATATGGAAATATTAAGGACCCAGAATAGCCAAAACAGCCTTGAAAAATGAGAACAAAGTTGGAAGACTCATATTTCCTGAGTTTAAAACTTACAACAAAGCTACAGTAATCAAGACTGTGTGGTACTGGTATAAGGCTAGGCATACTAATATAGACCCAATTCTAGAACTGAGTCTAGAAATAAACCTGTATATTTACGGGCAATTGATTTTTTTTTTTGTGGGCAGTTGGTTTTTGACAAGAATGTCAAGAGCATTTAACAGGAAAAGAATAGTCTTTTCAGTCAGTGGTGCTGTAACAACTAGAATATCCACATGCAAAAGAATGAAGCTAGACTCCAATCTCACATTATATACAAAAATTAACTCAAAATGGGGACCTAAATGTTAGTGCTAAAACTATAAAGCTCTTAGAAGAAAACATAAGTGTAAATCTCTATGACCTTAGATTAAGCACAGCTTCTTAAATATGACACCAAAAGCACAAGCAACCAAAGGACAAATAGATAAATTAGACTTAATCAAAATGAAAAACATCTGTGCTTCAAAGGATACCATCAAGAAAGTGAAAAGACTCCTTGTTAGTATAGTGGTTCAAAGAAAAAAGAAAAAGAAGAAGAAAGTGCAAATCATATATCTGAGAAGGGTCTAGTATCCAGAATATATAAAGAACTCTTACAACTCAACAGGCAAGTAACCCAATTAAGAAATGGGCAAAGGATGTGAATAGGTATTTCTCCCAACAAGGTATACAAATGGCA
>NW_007737917.1:25529-28595 GCF_000696425.1 Galeopterus variegatus | reverse complement strand
TAAGTGTAAATCTCTATGACCTTAGATTAAGCACAGCTTCTTAAATATGACACCAAAAGCACAAGCAACCAAAGGACAAATAGATAAATTAGACTTAATCAAAATGAAAAACATCTGTGCTTCAAAGGATACCATCAAGAAAGTGAAAAGACTCCTTGTTAGTATAGTGGTTCAAAGAAAAAAGAAAAAGAAGAAGAAAGTGCAAATCATATATCTGAGAAGGGTCTAGTATCCAGAATATATAAAGAACTCTTACAACTCAACAGGCAAGTAACCCAATTAAGAAATGGGCAAAGGATGTGAATAGGTATTTCTCCCAACAAGGTATACAAATGGCAAATAAGTATATGGAAATATGTTCAACATCTTTAGTCATTAGGGAAATGCAAATCAAAATCACAACAAGATATCGCTTCAAACCCACTAGAATGGCTACTAAAAAAAAGACAATAAGAAGTGTTGAGAGTGTGGATAAATTGGAACCCTCATACACTGCTGGTAAGAATATAAAAGACACTTTGGAAAACAGTTTGACAGTTTCTCAAGAAGTTAAACATAGAGTTAGCATATCACCCAGCAACCCCATTTTTAGGAATATATCCAAGAAAAATGAAAGCATATGTCCACATAACTTACACATGACTCTTCATAGCAGCATTAGTCATAATAGTCAAAAATGAAACAACCCAAATGTTTATGAACTGATGGATGGATAAATAAAATGTGCTATATCTATACAATGGAAAATTATTTGGCTATAAAAAGGAATGAAGTGTTAATACATGTACATGCTGCAACATGGATGAACCTTGAATGCATGCTAAGTGTAAGAAGCCAGCCACAAAAGACCACATTTAAATAAAATGTCTAGAATAGGGAAATCTATAGAGACTGAAAGTACATTAGTGGTTGCTTAGAACTGGAGGGTGCAGGAGGATTGGGAATGAGATCTTAAGGGTTCAGGATGTCTTTTTGGTTTGATGAAAATGTTCTAAAACTTATTGTGGTAGTAGTTGCACGCCTCTGTGAATCTACTAAAAACCATTGAATTGTACAGTCTAAATGAGTGAATTGATGGTATGTGAATTATATTTCAATAAAGCTGTTACCCAAAAAATAATAATGGGAGATTTGCTTTGAAATTTTAGCATTTCAAATAATTTGTAAAGAGATGTCTTGTTTGATAAATGATGTTAAAGCTGCCCTATTATTTGGAAAATATATATTTAAAAATATTAGTGTTCTAAATAAAAATTATTTGGAAAATATTAGAAATATTTTTGAAATTATTTGGGAAAATAGTTAAAATAGAATATAAATTTAATTAAAATAAAAATTACAGTTTTGATTAAATATTTTAAAGGTACAAAAATAAATAATGAAAATATTAAGTAGAGTATAGGTAAATATTTATATAGTTTTTGGAAGTGAGCAAAGCTTTTCTAAATATGACACCAAGGACAGAAATCATAAAGAAATACACTGATTTATTTAATGACAAAATAAGGAAAAACACACTTAAAAAAATTAAAATTAAAAAAATGACAAATTTGGGAGAATATTTCCTTCTTGGTAGGGAACTGATTCAAAAGTTGACATATGAAGAACTCTGAGCAATAAAAGACCATCTCTTCAGGAGAAAACTAGGTAAGAGCATGTGCAGGCAGTTCAATGAAGAATTACAAACAATCAGTCACATGAAAAATGTGTAATTTCACTAACATTTAAAGAAATATTGTAACTATGTGAGGTGATGGATATGTTAATTAGCTTGATTGTGATAATCATTTTACAATGCATGTGTATATAAAAACATTATGCTGTATACTTTAAATATATACAATTTTTATTTGTCAAGTACATCTCAATAAAGCTGGAGGGAAAAAGAAATGTTAATCAGTACGATGCTGAGATACCTTTCCTACCTATAGGCAGGATGTAGGCAGTCCCACACACTACTGATCACAGCATGTCTCCAGGGAGCAACTGGAAATGCATATCAAAATCCTGAAAAATATATGTATTCCTTTCCTAGGGCTGCCATAACAAAACACCAAACACTGGGTCACTTGAAACAACAGAAATTTATTCTTTCACAGTTCCAGAGGCTAGAAGTCTGAAATCGAGATGCTAGCATGTCCATGTTCCCCCTAAAGCTACTAGAAAAACATCCTTTCTTGCTTATTTCTAGCTAATGGTTGTTTACCACAATCCTTGGCATTCCTTGGCTCGCAGTTGCAACACTTTAATTTCTGCCTCTCCCTTCCCATGGCCCTCTTCCCTCTGTGGTGTCTCTGTTTCTCCCTCTTCTTTCTCTTATAAAGTCACCAGTCATTGGAGTTAGGGGCCACCCTAATTCATTGTGACTTCGTCTTAACTAACTACATCTGCGAAGACCCTATTTCCAAATGAGGTCACATTCTGATGTTCCAGGTGGACATGAATTTGAGAGGGACACTATTCATCCCAATACAGTGTGCATACTCTTTGACCCAGTGATACTACTTCTGGCAATACATCCTAAGGAAGCAAATTATGGAGTTGTTGAAAGATGTAGCTGTAAGTGTATTACTCGCAGCATCACATAAAATTGCAAAATATCTGAAACAACTTAAATGTCCAATAATAGAGTACTATTATTATTAATAGTGTGTCTACTAAAATGTTTATTATAAATGTATGTCTACTATTAAGTAGACACACGCTTATATTATGAAATATTATGCATTAAATTTGTTGTAGAAATATATTTTTCCCATAAAAAGATGTTTATGATATATTATTGACAAAAAAGTAGGTTACAAAACAGTATGACTCCATATTTGAAAAAAGTAAAATATGTGTCTGTTTGTGTATTTGTATATGTATACACACACACCACTAATTTTCTATGGGTTTTTTTTTTTTTTTTGGTAACTCCTTCCATTATATGTAGTTTTAATTTTGTCTTCTTTAGATATAAACGTACATTTTTCCTTGGCAAATAATAGCAGTACATCTTCAGTTGAAAATGCAAGAGGACATAAGATTTGACTTTTTTGAGTGTCCATATAAATTTAAAAATTT
>NW_007737917.1:0-25253 GCF_000696425.1 Galeopterus variegatus | reverse complement strand
TGAAAATGCAAGAGGACATAAGATTTGACTTTTTTGAGTGTCCATATAAATTTAAAAATTTTTTAGTTGAAAATGCAAGAGGACATAAGATTTGACTTTTTTGAGTGTCCATATAAATTTAAAAATTTTTTAGGAAAAAGACTACATGCAAAAATAAAAGATAAGGGACGAGATGGAAAAACACCACTAATTTTATTTTTGACCACCTGTAGTTTTTAGATTTTATCCAATAAATACGGATTACTTTGTAATGAGAAGAAATCCAGAAATGTTACTTTGAAATAAATGCACTGTGAAACACACAGGAAAGTACAATTGAGAGGATCAATGTACCGCAGGTGAAGCTTCCTATTTATAAACCATAGTGTGTTGTACTTGGATGCCCATCTCAGCTATTCCAACTTAAGTCACCACAGACATGAAGGACCAGAAAGGCCTCTTCCACAGTCTTTATTTTCCACCTAAAGTTTCTCTAATAGAGTCCAGGACAGAGCTGGTCCCATAGCATTTGACAACAAATGCCTGGTACAGTGGAAAAGTTCAGGGTATCTGAATCCAGGGGCCTTTTAGTAAGTATGTACCTGTAGGCCAATCTCTTAACCTTTTGATCCTCAGTTTCTTCACAGGCTGAGGATTATAGTTGATATATAAAATGTTCCAAGCAAGTATTATTGATAAATACTTCTGGAATAATAAAATCTTGGTATTTGTATTTGTAGTTACTGAGGTGCCAAGCAGGGAGAATTTCACAGACGAAGAAAGAATTTAGGGAATTTGTCACAAACTTTATTTGTAATACTGAGGCAACAGCATACTTTCTGGTCTTTCAGTTGTCTCTGACTTTCTTCATTCCTTAATCTTCATAGCTGGTGCAAAATAACTACCTGTACAAACAGTTACAGGTTACATTATTTAAAAATATCTGTAGAAACATTAATTTAACAGATGTTTATTGAGTACCTTCCATGTGTCAGGCACTATTCTAAGTGCTGGGAATGCAATCAGTGGCAAACAAAATCCCTGCTGGGTTGGAGCTTGCTTTCTGGTGCAGTCTTGGGAGGATGTCACATGGTGCTGTGCATTTACCGCTTAGATTTGAGGTAGCATCTACCACCTGGATCTGTGGAGCTTCCTTTTATCCAGCTTGATCTCACATGCCAATGTGATATTCTGAATGTTTACTTCTGGTTAATGTTGAACACCTTGCTCTTCAGTGTTTTTCAACTGACATTTATTTGATTTGCAGAGCAGCTGGATGAGAAGTTAACAACACAAATTTATGATATTAAACTTTTGCAGGGCTTCAAAATTCTCATTGAAGATACGCTGAGCATCTTCAAGGAGTGCAGAATTGTCTTTGTTTTCAGAAAGAAAAATTCAGATATTAATCCTCAGCGAGTCTAGTGACTAAAGAAATGCTCTTCAAAAACAAAGTGAGAAATAAACATGAGAAAACAGCCACACATGCAGGAAAGATTAAAATAATTTAAAGTGAGTACTTTGATCAATTCTGTGCCAGTAATTTGAAACTGTAATAAGAGATACTGATTCTCTAGGATAATATAAGCTTCCAAAATAAAATAATGTAATAGAGATTTCTAAACAATAGACAAATTACCATAGAGGAAATAGAGAAAGTTCTCAAAGAACTATAACTGTAAATGTTTCCAGGTCAATTCTATGAAAACAGATAACTTTAATCCTAGTCTAAATTATGCCAGAGAACACAGAAATGTATTTTCTCAAAGACTTTTTTCAGTAGAGTCACATATGTTAGCTTGTAAGTGTAAAACAACATGGTAGTGATGGTCTTGTTTCAGTAATTACAATATGTCTTTATAGATAATCGGTCTGTCATCGAAGTGGGCCTAATAATATAAATTTTCACAGATTGATTTCATGAAAACTATGTATGGCTGTGAAGAGAATGTACCACAATTAAGTCAGGACAAGCAAAATGAGGGGGGGAATTGACACTGTGTGACAAACATTTAATTTCCTTCCTATGTAAATACTCTTAATCAGTGAGGAAAAGACCAAGATGGGCAACAGATCATGGATGGTCAGTTTGCAGAAAAGAAACCGTGACTTAAAAATGTAAATTAAAACAATGAAGCTCATATTTTACCCATCAAAAAGTTTAATTGTAGACAGTTTTTTTTTTTTGTCTTTTTCCGTGTCCGGCAATGGATCGCAACCCTCAGTGTTGCCCCCGTACCGGACCGGGACTGGCAACGGGATCACAACCCCCGGCGCTGCCCCCGCGCCTCGCTCAGCCAGTGAGCGGGAACCGGTCTGCATGTGGGATCCGAACCCTCGGGCGGGAGCGCTGCCGCACTTCCCAAGCGGCGCACTATCCAGTGCACCATCGGGTCGTAGACAGTTTTTTTAAGGAGATGGATAAAGGTACTCTCACAGACTGTTGGTGGAAGTACAGCTAGTTCAATTTCTTTGGAACATCATAATTTTAATTTTTGAATGTATGCACCCTTTTTTATTCTTCCTATTCTCACACATGAAAGCACAGATGCTTGTATTTTTTTCTGGTGGCTGGCTGGTACAGGGATCCGAACCCCTGGCATTGGTGTTACAAGGCTGTGCTGTAACCAGCTGAGCTAACCAGCCAGCCCCCTCTATAGACACTTGTAAAAGGAAGTTTGTTGCTCCTTTGTAATTGCAAAAGATATGAGACCATTTTAATGTTTTTCATTAGAGGACCAATTAATAAATTTTGGTATAGCTTTGCAGTGGAATTCAAAAAAGAATATATGAGAGCATCAAGATATACTGGCAAATGAAAGAACGAAGAGCAAGACACAGAAAAGTGTGCTCACATTTATGTTAAAGTGTAGAAATGTCTGGAAGAATGCACAATTAACTGTTAAGCATGACTGCCTGGGGATGAAAATCAATCAGAGAGAGAGAGATGTCATCTTGTAATCCTTCCCACTGTTTGAATTTTTACCTTGTGTATCTATTATGCTTTATTTTATTAACTTTTAATCAAAATATCTTCAGATGTTACTTAATCACTCTGTGCCTGTTTTCTCCTCTGTAAAATGAGGATTATAATAGTACCTATCTCCTTGGGTTATGAGGACGAAATGAGTTAATATGCGGAAATCACCTAGCAAAGTACCTCACACATGGTAAGCCTTTGATGAATGTTCACTATTGTTATTAAGAACATAGTTTAAATAATCAAATAGTAGATAGTTTTATTGGTGGGAAAGGGGTAGGACTACTCTACCAAATCCCTTTTGCCACCCAGAAATAACTGTTTTTAACTAGTTTTAGTTTTTTCTAGTATTTACCTCCATATTTCTAAATAATAGGTTCTCTGACATATGCATTTTAGATACTATTGACTGCATATGGTGGAATATAAGGATTTCATTTTCTTACACCATTCCATTCTACTCCACTTTTCCTCCCTTCATCCTTTAAATATGGTCCTATCTTATTTTAACTATGTAAAGAACTGTTCATTTCTATAACTTTTTATTTTCTTTGAGCTAATAATCATTCCCCTTTTTAATTTTCTTACTGTCTTATGTACCTTTTTCTTATTTTTCCAAAATTCTCCCACAGAATTATAAAACCCTTTTGTGTACTATTTTTCATATGGTTGTTCACAATAGGTGATCATTTAGTACCCCATTTCTCTCTCTCTCTTTTAATCTCCCAGGATCCCCTTTCTCCTTTACCCTACTGCCCAAACTGAACTGGATGCACCTTAGGCCTGCTGCATCTCTCCCATGTTGGGTACCCTGTTTCCTTCACCCCATGCCTTCCTTTTTAAAAAGATTATTGCTTTATTTTGGTGGAGTACATCCTCAAGTAGCTTCCTGAAAAAACAGTGCATGGGAATGCAATTTTTAGATCTTGTGAATTGATCAGAGTTCTCTTTCTGAGGATTTAATGCACTCTAAAAAGTTTAATCAAAACGCAAGTTATTATTTGTTAGTCAGTGCCTGTGAATCAGTGTAGGTCTGTACCTCCAACATCATTCCTTTCAAAAGAAATAAACAATCAGATGTTCTGCCCAAAGTTATGATCACTAAGCTCAAATTTCTTCATCCATTGAGACTGGTCATAAGCTTCAACTAGGGCACCTCCCAGCACACTGCAGAGTACTGCTGGGGGTATATATATCCCAGTATGAGAAAAACAGGCCTGGACTAACAACTTCATATTAATTAGGACAAGTTGGATAAGGTGGTAGTACAGAAAGAAAAGTTGCATTGGAAGTGTGAGCCATTTGTTTATGAAATTTATTTGCCAGCAAGACCTACTTCAGCCCTGTAAATCCCAACTTTATGTTTTAATGAGTCAAATAGTCCAGTATACAATGGATAAGATGCTAGCTTTATGTTCCATTTTCAAGTATTTAGACTCTACTGGGACCCAGTAACAAACCAGTGGTTTCTCAAAAGGAGAATAGTGATTTTCCAAAGAAAGCATGGGTTTGCTTTACACTATCAGGACTCTCTGTAGGCTCTGTATATCCCCTGATCTGTCACAGACTCCCTTGTGTACTATTGGAGGCAATAGACATAGAGGTGAGTCAAAGACAGCTTCTTGCTTTGTAGCCTGGAGCAGATTTTCCTGCTCTGGCTGCAGCTGAAAGGTGGCAGTGTTATGGGTTATGCAGTAAATGGGTCAGAGTAGCAATCCCAAAAGTTGGCATATGTTTCCTCCAAAACATAAAGAAGCCCACCAAATATTGTGCCTCTTTTCTAGTTTTAAGGATTGAAAGGTACAGCAATTTGTTGTTCACTATGGAGGAATGTGCTGAAATTCCCTAGACCACTAGACCCCCAGAAGCATCACTGAGGTGGCAAGTCCCTGAAATTACCATCCTCTGTCACACCTGTGCTTTACCAAGATATCTAGGGCACTTTGTACTCCCTACTTTCCAAGTTCAATAGTACAATATCATCAGTGTACAGACAATGTGTATAGGAGGTGAGGTCAAGGTCCCTATAGACTAGAGCGTAACAGAGAGGGTTGATGTAGTTCTGAGTAAGACAGGAAAGTCCACACCGTCTGATTTCCAGTAGACATTACTATCACAGGGATAGGATAACCAGCCCTTCATTCAAGGAGCTTTAGGCCTGGGATTGGATGAGGAACCCTGCCTACATCATAGTGACTCATAAGACTTCTTTTTATCAAACTTCAAATTTTTTCAGGTATGTAGATCAAGGAGAAACTTAGAAGGCTGTCCACCTATTTTAATCCTATGATCTGTTAGCCACCGTCAAAGATCTCTGTGGATCAAATCATTTTTACTACATTCACAAATTCTATGGGTCAGAAATTCAGACAGGGCACAAGGAAAATAGTTTATCTCTGGTCCATGATATCTAAGGTCCCAGCTGGAAGGCTCAAAGGCTGGAGGCTGGAATTATCTGTTGGCTTATTTACTCACAGACCAGGCAGTTGATGCTGGATGTCGGCTGAGGACCTCGGTTCTCCTCCACAGAGGCCTCTCCATGTGATCTCTCTCTATGGGCTACTGTGGGCTTCCTCATAGAACATTGTCTGGGTTCCAAGGACAAGCATTCCCAAGAAAGAGATGTAAGCAGAAGCTTTATCACCTTTTCTGATCTACTCTTGGAAGTTGCACCACATCATTTCTGCTGTAACCAAAGGCTCATCCATGTTCTAGGGAAGAGAAGATAGACCCCCACCTCTCAATAGAGGAATGCAAACATCACATTGTAAGTGTGTGAAATGGAATATATATTGGTGCAGCCATTTTTATTTTATTTTTTTAAATTAATTAATTAATTGATTGATTTTATTAATTTATTTGTTTTATTTTATTTTATTTTAACTTCTGAATATACATTGTACTTGATTTTCGTCACCCTTTACCCGTTCCTCTTTCCTCTCCCTCCCCTCCCCCCAACTACATCATATCTGTTCACTTGTCTTAACAAGTTCAAGGAGTTGTTGTGATTGTTGTGTCTTCTCCCCCCCACTTTATTTGTTTGTCTGTTTATTTATTTTTAGCTCCTACAATAAGTGAGAACATGTGGTATTTCTCTTTCTGTGCCTGACTTGTTTCACTTAATATAATTTTCTCTAAGTCCATCCAGGTTGTTGCAAATGGTAGTATTTTATTCCTTTTAAAGGCAGAGTACAATTCCATTGTGTAGATATACCACCGTTTCCTTATCTATTCATCTGATGATGGATATTTGGGCTGGTTCCAACTCTTGGCTATTGTAAATAGTGCTGCAATTGTATTATGTACTGCAATAAACATGGGGTGCAGCCGTTTTTAGAAAATACATTCTGCCACAGATAGAAAACATCAATTTTTCATCACTGTCATCTACCCTGGTTCTAGGGGACTTATCATGGACAGGGCTTGTTGGTCCCCTTCACGCAGAAATGATGGTTGTAATTTTTCTTGAATATATATCCACACATGCATTGAATTTGTGTACCTTGCAGTACACAATACAATACACAAACAATGCCATCAATGAAGCACATCTGAATGTGCACATGAGCGTTTAAGAAAGTTTTATTTTCTTTCAGTGTTCTATGTGGTCATGAGAGTATTGACCATTTCCTCAAGGATTTTAAATTATCATAAGCCATTGAACAAAATTTTACACATCCAGTCCTGCTTGTATAAATAATTATTGAACTTCTTCTGGATTAAAATTTCTTGTTTTGGTCTGACTACCTCTGTTTAGATTCGACCTCTACTTTTGGCAAAGACAGTGTGTTTTCATTTTCTAACTCTAAAGCTAAATGAACTGTTTTATCTTGAAGGTGGAATGTCATTCGGAACTTTTGTCAGTTTTAATAATGTCAACAACCTTAGCAGTCTGCCTGAATCTAGAAGTTAAATGAATATTCTTAAATTACAAAAATGTGGATATATTGTCAACATATAATAGTAAATTCTAACTGAAAGAGCTATGCATTGGTGGGTGGATGGGTGGGAATACTCTCCAGGAGATAGTGAGCAATTTTTCACAGAAGGATTTAAGGAGAGAAGAGTAATCCTTCAGTGAGTAGTAGGTCAGATAATGTGGGCATTTTCCAACACCATCTTCTATGTCCCTTATTTTCCAAATGCATTGGATAACTCAATCTTTCTGGAACATCCATTCACAAAGTCTTTTGTTTCTTCTTGGAATGTCACCTTCCCAACTCATTCTCTGACAAGCAAGCAAATTCTTTTTCAACTCTAAAGACATAAATCAAAAATAATCTCTTCTGTGAAGCCTTCTTTCATGCCCCCGAGGCCAAAATATTCACTTACTTTTTTTGTAATTGCAAAAGACTGTGAATATGCTACTTTTACTACACTGTATGCTTCTGGGGAGGTGGAAAGCCAGGAGTAATATCTAATCTTTGTATCCTATTCAGTACTCAGCAATCAAGAATGAATTGTTGTGTAAATTATCACTTCTAAAAATCTGTCATTCCAAGGCAGAATGAGAACTGTTAAAAATGCAGATTCCTAGTCTTAATGATTCCTACTTTTAGGAGGGTGGATCTTTTGACAAGCAATCCAAGTGGCCTATGGAACATACTTTGACAAACACTATTCTAGGCTGGGCACCACTCTGTTTCTGCCCAGCCTGCTCTTGCCTTAAGAGCTCATTTTAACTTTTCCTGTTCTTAGTTAGACTTGCTTTCCATAAGATTATTTTCATTTAGCTTTCAAATATGGATGTACATCCTGGAACTACCTGCCCCAGAATTTAATTTTTTCATATGTGTTTGTTCAATTAACCTACATTAATAAGGAATCTGTGTGTGTGTGTGTGCATGCACAGTATCTGAAACATTGTTGAGTTATTAATGGCTCAGTTATACTTTTCATTCCACAGTGCTTTTCTAAACATATATTTATATTGTCAAAGTACCATTAAAGTTTCAAATTGTAGCTGACACAGCGATTTTTATAGGATTTCAGAAAATGAGGATTTATGATATAAAATATAATTAAACCTGTTTTCCAGTAGATAATGTTTTAAGAATTCATTTTCTAACCATATTTACTTGGAAATTATTTAATCAGCATAAACTCGTCTAGTACTTCTTTCAACATTATCCTCTCTAACCAAGAAAGGTTAAGAAAGAAACTGGAGGAAAAACTTTCTCCGTTTCTGTTCCTTAGGTAATACCTGACATAGAACCCAGTCCCCAATATTTAGTTAAATAGACCACGTGTTTTATTCAATAATCTTTTAAATGAGTCAGTAAAGGAAGAAAGTTAATTCTGTCTACTCTGCCCACATGATGCAGTCCTCAAGACACTTATCACAAAGAACCTACTCAAGAAGAGTTCTATTAAAATATAAAAACATTGAGGTTGGCTGAAAAAGAATGGTATTATAAATCTCGATAAACACTAAACTAAGATAGTGGAAAAATAAGTTATAATAAGGATGTAATTACATATTCCATGTCAAGTGATGATAGTGTCTTTTCTTAATGAATTCATTGGAAGCCTTTGTGTTGTTAGACTCAGAAAAGCCCGCTCGATTCCATCAACTTTGTTCATGGATGCAAAAGTCGAAAAGTTTTTTCTAAAAGGTGGGCATTAAACAAATATTTTTAATCATATTATATGCCTTTTTCTCCCGACTTTTTTTTTTTTTCATTTGAGCTTTACTGCTTAAACCCCTGACTTTTTAAAAGGAAGTGATTTCATTCAATTTCAGGCAGCAAACAACACAGAATCTAATGAATGTTATTTCATTACGTGATAATGATATAAGAAATTGGGAAGTGCTGCCTTAACAAATGAAAAATAAAATAGGTCAGAACTGTACAAAGAAGTTTCTCCAAGGGAATGCTTTTTGTCCTCCATGACCGACGATGTTGTATCTATAAATTCACCTAAGTGAAATTATATCCATGGCACCAGAAACCAATCCTGAAGCCAAATTGAGAGGGGAGGGAACAAAGACTACCAGTGCATTTCTCTGAGTATGTACTGGAAGAACAAAGGACTGCAACAGACTGCCTCAGCCCACCAATTCCATTCCAACAGAAACACCACACTGGTTCTCCAAGAGAGGCATGCAGAGGGCAGGGCATCCCCTTAGCCCCAAGTCAGGGAGCTTCCAAGAGAGAAAATTAGGAAGTCCGAAAGATAGAGACGTGGAAGGCAGTGTGAAGCAGTGGTAAGGAACATTCTGCAGTGTCAATCCCAGCTTTTCCATTGTTCTTTGTGACTTTGGGAAAGTTTTCTTAAACCCCTTTGTCTCTGTTTCCTCATATATAAAATGGGGCTGATTATAATATTTTTGATCATTGGATTCATGAGATGCTTGACATTTAGTCAATAAATGTTTGTTGGGATGATGATGATGATGTTGATGATAATGATATGGTGTCAATTATTATTTGTGATCCCCCAAAGAGAGATGTTCATGGTAGAGCTAGTATGGAGCTTGGAAAATCATCAGGCTTGAACAACCTAGAAAAAAAAAGAAGTTTGTATGACTGAATTTCTGTGTTCTATTTTTAGAACACTGCTTTGAATTTTCATTTGTAACTTATTTTAAAATTCTGACAATCTATAATGATCCACTAAGTAGAATTGAGGAGAAATCTAGGGAGGATCAGAGTTAGGCTTCACAGAAATTTTAAAGACAAATTAACTGGAGAATCAACATTTAAGAAAATAAACAATAATGATTTTTTAAGAACACAAAGTTTAGCCTCTTACAAATGTTTGAGGCGATAGATATGCTAATACCCAAATATGATCATTGCACACTGAATAAATATACCCAAATATCGCATTGTGCTCCATAAATATATACAATTAACATGAGTCAATTAAGAAAAAATAAAAGGAAAAAAATGTTTTCAAAAAAATTTGTCTTTCAAGGTGATACTAGCTTTGAAAAGTTAATAGAGTATTATAAGCTTAGATTATATTTATCATAAATTATTAAATCTATGATGCTCTTTGGAAAGAATGCAGTTCATAAAAAGTGTACTTAAATTTTGATCTCAGGTTGTTTTTCACAATGTAAAAAAGTGCTTTTCTTCCAAAATCCACACTAGCTTAAAGTTTCCTAAAGGCAAGAAACATTTTTTAAAAATCCCACATGAAACCTCAACATACCTAATACAAACATTACATACTCAATGAAAATGTTTTAGTATACCTCTTGTGTCAAGTATACCCATTGCAAAAAAGGCTCTGATGAATTTTTAGCTGTTTACACCCCACAGCTTCTACCTCCAAAACTGGAAGTTTCTCCTTCCTAGAAAGCACCGTAAATTGGCACCTACTCTCCCTTTATTAACTAGTTGACCATGATGTAGAAAAAAAATAGTTTACTAAAAGGAAACAAAATGTCCAACACAGTATAGGAAATAAGCAGTAGGAAAATTGTCGTCCCCCATGAACATTTTCCTGAAGTACAGGCCCCCAAGAAAGGACCTACCACACTGGTCCCCTTTGCTGGTGAGAATGGCAGCTTAGTTAGGGTTCCCAGGTATTCCGCAGTGGCAGGATATCTTCTGAGAAAAATACTGTGACAGTGTTTGTAGTAATGGTTCTGCTGGGTTCTTTCTTGGTGTACCTCCAAGAACAGAAAAGTAGAAATGTAGAGCTAGAAATTATTTCAGAGATTTTGCAGATTAGGAAAAATGAAGTCCAGAAAAGGGAAGTAATTTACCCCAGGCCAAACAGCTGACAAATAACAGTACTGGAGCCCCATCTAATGGTTTCCATTGCTTCTAAACCCAATTGCTGCTTTGGAAGAACTCAGAATCCATAATCTCACAGAAATTTTTAGTTTTATATTGCTGTTATAAGTAGAAATGGAGCTATGTGTGCACAGGATAAATATTCAGTGTTTCAGTCATTAAAATAATATTTGCATAACATGTTGTCGAATTGTTATATATAAAAGAAAATAACCAAATCTATTAAAATTTAAAATGTGTTTATGTTTTTTATATACTTTTAAAATGTTTAGCCATTTTGAAAATAGCTTCATTATCTTGAATAAAAGTGTATCTGTGTTTTAATAGTTTAACCAACATTTTTGAAACTTCACCATTATCAGACATAGTCCTAAGTGTGAAGATACAGAATAGAAAAAAATAAGTCCTTTTTCTCAACTTGCCAGTAAATAGGGGAGGCTGACATAAAACAGACAAGTATGATACTGTGCGATTCAAGCTGTGATATCATGGGGTGCGATGCCTACGTCAGCAAGAGGGGCACTTAACTGTGGAGTGAGAAAGAGAAGGTTCCCAAACAGGTAACACCAGACTTGAATCTTGAAAGAAGAAGATTAAGGAACAAAGGGCATTAAAAAGAGAGAGAACAGCCTGTGCCTGACAAATAGGTGTGACAGCAGTGGCAAATGGCAAATTTTAGGAACAGGTGCTTCTGGATGTTTGCATCCCAGGATTAAGTGAGGGTGAGAGCAGGCAGGTATCAAATCATCTAGAGCTTTGTACATCATGCTGAAAAGTTGGAATTTTACCAGAAAATAATGCGATGGTGTTAAAAACTTACATACCGTAAATAAAACAGTGTGACCCAAATTATACTATAAAGCTAATGAGTCCTCCCCCCCCCCCCCCGCTTCTTAATATCCAACACCTTGGTAAAACATCTGAGAGTAGAATGTGATAAAATCACCAGAATCTAGTTCTAGTTGTACAGCTGACAAAAATTTCAATTTCCTCATCTGTAAAATGGAGATCATTGTAGGGTGGTTGTCAGAAGTATCTGAGTTAAGTCCTGTTGGCATTGGCGTTTATGACAGTGTCTGGCATATTGTAAACAATAAATATAAGCTGGCATCATCTTCATCATTATAAAAGACTGAATTGAAAATGGATTGGACTGATAAGGGTTATTATTATTATTATTATCATTATTTTGGTGACTGGTCAGTACAGGGATCGAACCCTGGACCTTGGCATTATCAGCACCGCACTCTAACCAACTGAATTAACTGGCCAGCCCTCCGAGGGTTAATTTTAACATCTGGAGTTAAGAGCAATTTTCTGATTCTGCTGAATGTATTTTACTTAGAGTAGTGGAGTTTCTTTAAGAGAACCACTTTGTCAGAGGCAAGGCTAGAAAAAGGCATCAGTTAGCAAAATACTCTGATTATGTACTTGAGAGGAAATTTTCAGCTGATTTCATGGTCCAAAAGAATGTAAGAAAAGAAAACTTGAGTTTCAGTGGTTGAGAAGGGTATCCTGAGAAGAGCCATGTGCGTGATTTGTTAGTTAAAAGTGGAAGAAGAAAATATCAAGATCCATAAATAGTAATTGGGGATATAAAATTAACTTTCTTTTTTACTTATTATTATTATTATTATTTTAAAGGAAAAATTTCTAACTCTAACAAATGCTGGAGAAGATAAATGTATAAAACCAAAACTATATGTAGGTTCTCTGAGGGCAGGGATTTTTGTTTCTTTTTATTCTCTGCAGTATCCCTCATGCTTAAACTAGCGACTGGCCCCTATAGGTGCCTTTTAATGAACAAGAATAAGGTTAGATGAATATGCAGCCTCTAGGACTTCCACTCCTAATGCAGCACTATCTTCTGCTTTCCTATGAACCCATTCTACAGAATAATTGGCAAGGAACTAGCTTTCTCTGTGCTTCCATTTCTTCCCCGATCTATTGCTAAGACACAAGTACAAGTAAAAAACAGCAATAAATTTTTTAAAGTAACTGTTTCCCATTCGACACCCTCATAAGAATGTTTTGAAAACAACAGGGGAATCTGAGACGTCTTCAAATTGTTTTTTTTGGTTTTTTGTTTTTTGTCCTTTTTGTGACCGGCAGCACTGCGCTCAAACAGTGAGTGCACCAGCCATCCCTATATAGGATCCGAACCCGAGGCAGGAGCGCTGCTGGGCTCCCAGCGCCGCACTCTCCCGAGTGCGCCACGGGCTTGGCCCTTCAAATTGTTTTTAGAGTTCCTTAGAATTTTTTTTAAATGCAAGTAATAGAGCCATGTCTTTGATCTCTGATCCCCAAATATCCAAATCTGTTGGAAATTCTGTGCAATTGGATATTAAAATATCTTATTTAATGCAAAAGTAAATTATAAAAGGTCCATTACTTTGGTTAGCCAACAGCTTTAATTCGCAAGAAAATGCATCAAAACTGCCCTGTCCTGGAAGTATTTGTGTAAAGAGCTGGCAGACATGATATCTAAATAGATTCTAGGGTCTCATCACCAAGAACTAGGGCAAGATCAGTGGTTCAACCCAAAGACTAGAAACTGGTTCAAGGAAAATTCCAAATAACTGAGAGGAAATTTTCTGAAATGCTTATACCTAGTGGAAAGACCTCATGATCAAAGGTAAATTTTTTTCTAATCTAGGAAGCACTGCTTAATTTACCCTTGTATTATGCTGAGTAATTCTTAGTATATTGTACTAATGTACAGTCGTACTTATGTTTGTTCATTTTGCCCTTCCAAAACCTGAAGATGTAGTGAATACCTATAAATGTTCACAGACCTACTGTATGAATAAAATCCGACCTTGAAAAATTGTATAATATGGCAAGAAAAATGTTAAAATTTTAAAGCCCTATCAGCACCATTTAGCCTTTCTCACGAGCTCTAGCACAGGCAGCCAAGGAAATAAGGACAGACGTTCATTGCCATGTCCTCTAGTCCTTTCCAGCCCGTGGAGGCGGCTTCACAGGCAACAGCAAAGGTGAACAAGAGGTTGGGAGACGGAGTCCCTGAGGGAAGGCTAAAGGAAGTGGGGAGATTCGATGTGACAAAGAAGAGGAGATAGAGAACTTTTTGGATTTTAAAAATTAATCTTTAATTATGTGAAAGGATATTTATGCAAGAGGGTGACCTCTTTTTTCCATTTCAACTGGTGCAGGTCAAAAGAAAATGGACTTAAGCTGTAGCAGAGTGGGCTTAGGTAAGACAGAAGAAGGAATTTCCTGAATGTGGAGGTCGTTAAAAACTGGAATGAGTTACTAAGGGAGTCTGTGGACACTGTTCCTCTGGGGAGCATTTAAAAATAAGATAAATTTTCATCTGTCAGGGACAAGGCTCCTCAAAATCTCACCCCAGACTACCACATCTTCAGCCTCATCTCCCTGCTCATACTCTTTGAAGTAGCTATTCTGAACTATGTGTAGTTCCCAAAAAATCTCATATTTTTATATCTATCCCTTTTTATTTGCTTCTCCTGTTTCTTGACTGCCTTGCTGAATACTCCTCAGATATGACCTTCTCTGGGCCGCTTTCCTTGATCCCCAAGTTTGGTTTAGTTGTGTATCAACTGGCATGCCATCTGCTGCAGGTAGTCAGAGAATTCTGACTCCAAGTAGTATAAACAATTAGAAAATTGATTATTTCATACATCAATAAGTACACAGGTGGACTGACATTAGGGATGTTTGATGCAATGACTTAGTAGGGTTGACAAGAACCTAGCTTCTTTCTGGATATCATTTCTGCCTGAAAAGTGGCTCCCTTCATGGTTACAATATGGTTGCTGCTATTCCAGATGTCACAGCCATACACAACAGTATCCAAAGGCAGAAACAGCCTATCTTTTCTGGTATATTTTTCTTGGAATGAGGAAACCTTTTCCCAACTTCCCACAGTCAGCCTCTTCTCATGTATCCTTGTTTAGAATGAGTTCCTTTGCTTACACCCAAACCAATTATGAGAAGAACTATCAGCATGTTGGGCAATGTCTCCTAAGTCACCCCTAAGGAGTGGTGCACACCTGAGGACATTTAGGAATGAAGAAGAAAGGGGATAGTATGTTGTGGAACGATCAGAAGTGCCAGCTACAAGATTTGCCTCCAATGTTTCGTAGTCTCCTGTGTACACCTCTACCCCAAACGTTTGTAACAGTCGCTTCACATAACTAGGTCAGAGGACCTCATAAAAAATGTACCACAGACCAATTAAATTAGAATCTCTGCTGGATGAACTCAGGCATTAGCATTTTAAAAAATTTATCCTAGGGATTCTAATATATAACCAAGATCTGGAGCCACTGCTCTATCCTCTCACTATACCCTTTACCGGAATTGTGTATGTGCCCATCTTCCTAACCAGACTGTACACTTCTTAAGGGTGTGGGCCAATCTTCTTTGTCTTTGTATCCGTAGTACCTAGTAAAATGCCTCGTTCTCAGCTGATAAATATTTGGAAAATGAATTCAGTGTGTCAAATTAATAAGGAGCGTTCTTTGTTTCCAAGGAATTAAGATTTATTGGTGGAAACAGATGCATATGCAAATATAAATACGATTCTTAGGTAGAAATAAAAGGGGGAAGACCTTGAAAATGATGTGGCTGCAATAAAGAAACCAAGACTTGACAACGTAAAGTAGCTTATGATAGTGGTGAGTGTGTAAGCTGGAAAGGTAGCTGAGGGTTAGCTTTCTAAAGGGTAACTAATGCCATACTAAGGAGATGGTCTTTGTCACACAGGCATTGAAAATTCATGAAAAAGCTCTTTAGGACTGACATAACTAGATCTTTTGATTCAGAAGTTAACTGGTGTGAGTGTTGAATGCGTTGGGTGGGAAAGGTCAGTTAAAGGGAGGAAGAAGAGTGTTGAGTGAAAAAAATAAGTTTTGGGTGGCTACAATGTGCCAGCCATTGTGAATGACATTTTATTTAGGTCACCAAATTTCTTATAAGAATTAATATTATAATATATATGATAGTATAATAGTTCTATGTACTAACCCCATTTCACTGATGAAGAAACTGAGCCTTAAAGAAGTTAAATAACTTGCCCAATGCACACAGCTGTTCAGTGAAAACACTGGAATCCAGTTAGTTTGATTTCCAAAGCTCCTTCTATTAACCACCTGCTGGTCCTGATAAGGGACTTTGAAGGCCCAAACAGGAATAGTGATAGTGTAAGTAGGTAATAGGGATCATATCAGAAAGACATTTTAGATTTAGACTCAACAGAACTTAATGGCAATGTAAGTGATGAGGAAAAGGCAGGTGACAAATTTGACTGAGTATGAGAAAGGGATAGTCCAGCTCCGAGTATGTGAATTTGAGGGACTCATAAAATATTCAGCAGATGCTTTGAAAGAGTTTTAGTCCAGGGTCAACGGTCAGGAGCAGTGTTACAGAGATCTGGGAATCATTGGCACCTAAGCTGTAGTTGAAACAAAGAGAAAGAATGCATACTGGGAACACATAGAGCGAGAAGAGAAATGTTGGCAGAATCTTGGGATCAGCCGCATTTAAGTTATAGGCAGAAGGAGAAAGAGGAAGAGTGGCCAGAGGATGAGAGGAAAGTCACTGGTTTTCGCAGTTAGTAGTCTATAATGATCATTGTGAAACAGTTTAGGTACAGTATTAGGATATGGGGTTAGAAATCATTTTATATTAGGCTGAGGTGAGAATGTAAAGGCATTAATAAATACAGACTACTCATCCAAGAAGTTTTCCATGGATTACATCAGACTAAAAAGCTCTGTACAGCAAAGAAAAAACTCAGTAGAGTGAAAAGGCAACCTAGAGAATGGGAGAAAATATTTATTTGCAAGTCATACTTCTTTTTTTTTTTTTCCTTTTTGTCATTTTTACTGACCGGTAACAGGATCGCAACCCTCGGTGTCGCGCCTGTACCGGGGACCGGCAACGGGATTGCAACCCTTGGTGTTGCACCCGCACCACGCTCAGCCAGTGAGCGGGAATCAGTCTCCACATGGGATCCGAACCCTCGGCGGGAGCGCCGCCAGCCCTGCAAGTCATACTTCTGATAAGGGGTTAATCTCCAAAATATATAAGGAACTCCTAAAATAGTAAAAGATCCAATAATCTGACTGAAAAGTGAACTAAGGATTTGAATAGACATTTCTCCAAAGTAGACATGTAAATAGCTGACATGTGTATGAAACTTTTCAATATCACTAATAATCAGAGAAATGCAAATCAAATCCTCAATGTGATATCATCTCACACCTGTCAGGACGGCTATAATAATAATAATTAAAAGGGCAAAAAGATTTGTCAAGGATATGAAGAAACTGGAACCTTTGCACACTTTTGTGGGAATGCAGAATGGTGCAGCCAGTACACAATCCAGCAATCCCACTTCTGGGTATTTATCCATAAGACTTGTAGTTAGGGTCCCGAAGATGTATTAGCACTCTTATGTTCATTGTAGCAATAGTCACATTAACCAAGATGTAGAAACAACCTAAATGTTCATTGACAGATGAATGGATAAAGAAAATGTGGTATATACATACGGTGGAACACTAGTCAGCCTTAAAAAAAGAAGGAAATTCTGCAATATGCAACAACATAGATGGACCTTGAGGGTATTATGCTAAGTGAAATAAACCAGTCACAGAAAGGCAAGTACAGTATGATTCTAATTACAATGAGGTATCTAAAATAGCCAAATTCATAGACTCAAAGAATGGAATAATGGTTGCCAGGGACTGGGGGAAGGGGGAAATGGGGGGTTACTAATCAATGAGTGTAAAGTTTCAGTTAAGTAAGATGAATAAGCTCTAGAGATCTGCTGCACAACATTGTACCTACAGCAATGTATTTATTACACAGCAGCAATGTATTTATTGTACATTCAAAATTTTGTTAAGGGTATAGATCTCATATTAAGTGTTCTTAACACAATAAAATAAAATTAAAGTTTGCTGTGACTGGAAAAATGTTTGGGGAGAGGATGAGCAACTGAGAGAATCAGGAACGGGTACAGAGAAATGAGTCTGGAATATATATAATAAATAAGGTAAAAATGGCACATGTCCTGAAGAAGGTGAGATAGGACAAAATCAAAAGGTTAAGAAGTAGGGAGATTTCTTCTGTGAGGTGGGAGCCCAGTAACAGGGGGTAGCACCCAGAAGTCAGCACAGTTTGATACTGAACCTGCCACTGCCTGAATCAGGTGCTTCCTTGAAGCTTTCTGCCCTGGACCAGGAAAAGGTTTCAGAATGTGGGTGAGCTTGAGCTTACAAGTGGAGGCAAACAGGACGCCCCATCCCACCTGCTGTCCTGACTAGCTCGTGATCATCTTAATAAACTTCTCCCTCAGCCCCCACTCGGCACTGCGTTCTGTAAAGACTGCCTCCTCCAGACTGGGTTGCCTCCTGTTAGAGTATGAATTCTGAATATGCTGAGTAGTCGATCAAAAGGGCTCTCTCTCCAGAACAGTGAGGACTACCTAAAAAGAGCTAATCCTATTTTATATATTAAAATGAAAACTCATTTTCTATATTCTCACAGCACTTCTGACACCAAATGTGTGAGGTTTTTCCACACCCAGCAGTTCCTCAATTCTCTGTGGACACCAGCTGGTGTCCTACAATTCAGTTCAATTCTGACACTACCTACCTGGAGTTAGCATCAGATCCCAGAAGTTAAAGAACTCAATCCCACAAGACTACCCCCATTTCAGATGCCAACTGCACATCCCGAGTGTTCACCTGTGCTCCTGACCAGTGTTAAGTCAGGGGTTCCCACAACCCCCCTCTTCGGGTTTGATAATTTGCTAGAATGGCTCACAGAACTCAGGGAAACACTTTACTCTTACCAGTTTGTTCTAAAGGATGCAACTTATGAGCAGCCAAATGAAAGATAAGCATTGGGCAAGGTGCCCTCTCCAGGTGCACCCCCCCAGCACCAACCCAGAAGTTCTCCAAGCCCCATTGTGTAGTGTTTTAATGGAGATTCCATTACATGGGCAAGATTGATTAAATCACTGATCATTGTTGATTAGATCAATCTCCAGGCTCTCGCCCTTTCCTGGAGGTCATGAGATGGTGCTGAAAATTCTTACCTTCTAATCACATGATTGGTTCTCCTGGCAAACAGCCCTGTTCATCCAAGCGTCACTTCATTAGCATAAACTCAAGTATGATTGAAAGAGTCTTACTAAGAATAACAAAAGATGCTTCTCTCACCCCTACTACTCAGGAGATTACAAGGGTTTTGGAAGCTCTGTGACAGGAACAAGGGGCAAAAACCAAATATGTATTTCTTATTGTGTCACATATACTAATTATGTTAACCTTAGTACACTAAATTTAATCCCATCATGTCTCCTTCAAAATGGATACACATTCCCTGTCCATCACCTCACCGTCCAACTCCCAAACTATCTAAGTGGGGGTGATCTATCAGAGCCCAGCAGTACTCAAGGCATGATTTTTAAGTGACTCTAGGAAAACAGGAGTTTGGAGTTTGGCTCTTTTACCATGACATATGCGAGAAGAAACAAGAGTGCTGTTTGGAGGTGTGAAAAATGGCAGCTCCCTGGTGCCATCTACTCTTAGTTCACTTTTTACTTCTGTTAAATATGACATAAAAGTAGTCTTACTGTATCGACTCCCAGATGCTCTTGATAAGATGAACTTTATATTTGAAATAACCTTTAGATTTCATTTAAACACAGGAAATTAGGAAGAATAGTTACCAAGAAGTTTCCATTTTCAGGAAAAGATGTTATTTTCAAAATTTAAGACAAAGATTACTGGAGTTTTAGCTTTTCACTTTTTAAGCTTATCGAGGCAAGCTTTGTTCAGGAGTAGAATCTGCAGTGGCCAGACCAGCCATCAGCAGCCATGCCTGCCACGGGAGGTCAGTCCCCATGTGGCCGTTCCTCTCCTACACCCAGGAAGGATGCTACAGAGGTGCTGCTGGGGCGAGTTCATGCCAAGGGCTGCATCCAATCACCGTCTTCCTATATGACGTTTCAGCTGTTTGCCACTCTCCACCCTTGGGGCTCCCCATCTCCTTCCAGGGTGTGTAATTTTCTGTTTTATACTCTTTATATGGATAAGGCCACGCTTAGGCTCCCTATACCGTTTTTTCTTTTTCTTAGACTTTCTCTGGCTTATCCTTTCTCAGCAAAACCCAATTTATGCCCCTTAACACGTATGCTTTGAAATCCCCATTCCATTGAGAGAAAACTTCTCTTTAGTCTGATTCTTTTCATACAATTCTTCTTTGTCTTTGCCTTAACTGACTTCTCCTTGAAGAAGGCACATTCTTGAAAAATGGTTTTTCATCCTTCAATTCCCTTTGGATCTAAGGGTCAGGAGGAGGGACCACTCTTTATTTTTTGAACTGCTTCTCTTATGGAGAGCATACTGCTTATCAATACAGTTTTGCTTTTTAATACTTTGTTTTCGCTTCAATTCCCTTTGGATCTAAGGGTCAGGAGGAGGGACCACTCTTTATTTTTTGAACTGCTCCTCTTATGGAGAGCATACTGCTTATCAATACAGTTTTGCTTTTTAATACTTTGTTTTCGTTATTTATATTTTATTCTATTTTTTGGTGGCAGGCTGGTACAGGAATCCGAACCTATGACCTTGATGTTACCAGCACCACGCTGTCCTGAGTGAGCTAAATGGCTTGCCCCCAGTTCTTTGTTTTATACATCTGAGCATTCACAGAGCACACAGAGCAGGCTTACACACACATGTCAAATGAACAAACCTGGCCACAGCCCCTGTGTAGTCTCTTGACTTCACCCTCCTTTGCCACTGCCTTGGTTCAGGCCCTCATCTAGATTGTTGCAGTGATTCTCAATTGGCCTTTCAGCCTTGCTGTTTCTCTTGTTTATCACCCACACTATACTAGGTTTTGTTTCGCTTTATTTAGGCCTCTATTTGATTTTGTCACAATCCTTGATTAAATTATTCTGCCTTCTTATTGTCAATAGGATAAAGGCCATGTTCTTCCAATTCCAGATTCAACTTCTGCTGTCGAATTATGTGCCTATCATGGGAAACAAACAACAGAACAGCAGAAAAGAACACCAAGAGCAAAGAGTAGACATGGTCTCTGCCTTCATGGAGCTCATTGTCTATAGTCACACACCATTAGATGTATAATTACAAAGGAGGGTAATGCTGAGAGGGAAACCTGAGCGTGCTGCTAGGAGATATTATAACATGGTGGGGAATTTCAAAGACCTGTCTGAGCAAATCATAATTAGATCAAGACCAGAGGATATTCAAGACTTAGCTAGTAGGAAGTGAGAAGAAGCATATTTTAGAATGTGGTGCCACCATGTACAAAGGTTCTGAGGCAAAAGAGAGCTTGGGGAGTTTTATGAACTGAAGTTGAACGTGACAGGAGAACTGGTGGGAGAGGTGCTGACACAGGGGGGACTGGGCAGGGTTTAGATTTCTCATGACTGCAGTGAGCAGCCAATGACTGGTTTTAAGTAGGGGAGGGGTGACATGATCTGATTTAAATGTTTTTTTTTTTTTTTCTTTTTGTCTTTTTTTTTCGTGTCCGGCAACGGATCGCAACCCTCAGTGTCGCGCCCGTACCGGACTGGGACCGGCAATGGGATCGCAACCCTCGGTGCTGCGCCCACCCCTCGCTCAGCCAGTGAGCAGGAACCGGTCTGTATGTGGGATCCGACCCCTCGGCGGGAGCGCCGCCACACTTCCCAAGCGGCACACTGTAGCAGTGCGCCACCGGGCCGGCCCCTGATTTAAATGTTTTGACTTACTACAACTGCTCTGGTCACCTTAGGTTACTCAGTGGTAACCTAAGTTACACAGTAGTTCTAGGATGAACCCTGGAACCAGACACTTTCTAGTGGTGTGGTCTTTGGTAGGTTACTTTAACCTATCATGCCTCAGTTCCCTTTGTAGAAAGGGGACATAATATCAATGAGATAGTATGTGCCTAATCCATAGGAATTCCTATAAAAGTGTTTGTTATTATTGTTTTTATTACTATTATTAAGATTCACTTCAAATGTAACCGTCTCACACCTTTTCTGGTATAATTTAATTACTTCCTCTTCCGTGCTCCCACACTACCATAGTTGCTTCTATCACACTGTTGTACAGTGAGTTCAATTCGTACTTTTATCCTCTTACAGATTATGAATTCCTTAAGTGAAGCAATCATGTGACATCATGCATCTGGGTTTATGTTTCTCCTTTACCACTGATTAATTGCACAACTTTGGGTAAATTGTGCAACTTCTCTGTCTTGGTTTCCTCACCTACAAAACGAGGGTAACATTACCCACCTTCAGGGTTTTTGTTTTTGTTTTTTTTGTAAGGATTACATCTTCAAAACAGTGAGTACTTAGTAAAGGTTTCCTCACCTACAAAACGAGGGTAACATTACCCACCTTCAGGGTTTTTGTTTTTGTTTTGTTTGTAAGGATTACATCTTCAAAACAGTGAGTACTTAGTAAGCGTGTTTCTCTTTCCTTGCACTGTACATTTCTAACAACTAAGAAACAACTAATCACTTTGTTATTCACAGATGGAGGCTTAGGTGTTAAATAAATAATAGGGATTCTATTAAGAAGTGCAGCAATAGAACACTCACACAAAAACTAAGAGAGATTCATTGTTAAATATAATAAGTATGTTGCATTTCTGATACCGAACAGATATATCCTAATTTTTAAGTTCATTCAGTGTGTTTATCCTGTAGTATATGTTTTTGTCAGTTTTACTCTTAGCATTTTAAAGAAAACCAAACATAATATCCTGAGCTCAAATTAGGTAGAGTGCTCTGCGGAACAGAGTTTGAAAGCCATTAAAAGAGAAGATTAAAAGCAACTGATTAAAAAGGACTGCTCATTTACTTAGGGCTTAGATTTCTTATCTGGAAAATTTGATAGACTGATAGATTAAATGATCTCTAAGATTCCTTTAAGCTCTCAAGTTCTATGGCTTTATGATTCTCTGATTCTGAAAGGTTTGTACGATGATAGCTTAAGATATTAGATAAAATCCCAATGGTGGAAGAGAGAGAAAATTATCAAAGAGCTAAATGGTTAACAGTCTGGAGCCATTTAATGGAGGAGCAGACAGTCCTCCTACCTCAACAATAATTGAGTTTCATAACGATCACACTGAGTCATCAGAAAAGGTTAAATTTGGTTCAACATACTCTCCTTAAAAGGCAAGGAAATATGTAATGCATTTTTAGAATGATTTTACCAATAATATCTTTAATATTTCTATTAATTTTTATTCAACTTAAAAAGTTAAGCTTCAATTATGTGGCAAATTCACTTATGTGAATACCTGATTCCTTTCCATGAAACAAGCAGTACCATTTGAGGGTACTACAAAGATCTTCATGCCACCAAAAAGCTTATCACTCTGGTATCATGTTTTTACCCTTTTCAGTGTCCTAGATTCCACTAATAAAAATGCCACCATTTCAGTCATTTACTCTTTCATTTATTCAATAAGGATTTATTAATCAGCTGATAACCTGCTATGTACCAGGCATCAGTGGTCAATGATAGTTCCGGCTTTGCCTCTGTCCTTGAGGAACGCACTGGCTAGTATGGGAGACAAACATGTAAATAAGTAATTGGAATGCAGTTTAGTAAGTGCCATAATGTTATATATATATAAAGGGTACTTCAAAAAGTTCATGGAAAGATTTTCATTATCTTTTAATTCTATTTTCCATGAACTTTTTGAAGTACCCTTGTGTGTACATGCATCTCATGCACACACAGACATACACACACACACAGCATAGTGCCTTGAATGGAGATAAGAAGTGGAGAGAAAAGCCTTCACAGAGGAAAAGTTGAACTTTAAAGAACGAATAGTAATTTCCCAGATAAAGAGGGAAAGGGATTTCAGGGAAAATAGAAGCATGTCCAAAGGCAGTAAGATTTGAAATATAATGTGCAACTGGAACACCTGTAAGGAGCTTCATATGCTTGGAGAAAAAGTGATAGATGTACCAGAAGAGGTTGAATGAGATAATACTCTGCCTTTATGGCATGCTAAGGGGTTTAGAATTTACTCTATGTGCCATGGAGGAGTGACAGTCACATTTATGTTTTAGAAAGACCAGTCTAGTGATGGCTTGGAAGGTAAACTGTATATAAGCCAAAGTTGCAGGAATGACAAAACAATTTGGAGATAACTGCACCAGCATGGACAAGGGATGAAAAGAGCTTGGGCAAAGATTCATGTGATGCATCTCTAAATCTGGGGTTCAGGTTAGGAAGATGAAATTGGAAGATTTTTGGCTTTCTGTCCTGGGTGACTGCATTGGAGGCAGCATCAGCTGGGGGGTTCTTTACTCTCCACTGCCTCCTGCTTCCACTACCTTTGTCCAGGCAGAACAGTGGATTGATGCCAGGAGAGCAAAAGCCATCCTGCAACTTTGAGGTGATAAGCAGGAGGATGGATGTCCACACATTAATAAGAGTAGAGCAGAAAGAAGGAACCAGCTGCCTGCTCTGTCATGGAGCAGCTGCCCCTGCCCTGGCCTGCCCACCTCTGGATTTCTTATTATGTGAGATAGCACTTACATGTTTAGATATATGCATCTGAATACATTTATAATCAGTATGGCGAAAAGCAATTGGTCAATCGTAGTTTATTTTCCCAATGTCTTTGCATTCTAAAAACAGATTTAGCTCTGGAAACAGATGAAGCTCTAAAAACCGACATCTTTTAATATATTTATATGTTGAATTTAATTGTGCCACTGGCATCTAAGTTTTCCTTTTTTTTTTTTTAATAGGACAAATTACTAAAGGAAAAACTTTATTTTACTAGCAGGCTTCTTAGGATACAAATGGGGGCGGGGGAATATATTTATATGTTGAATTTAATTGTGCCACTGGCATCTAAGTTTTCCTTTTTTTTTTTTTTAATAGGACAAATTACTAAAGGAAAAACTTTATTTTACTAGCAGGCTTCTTAGGATACAAATGGGGGCGGGGGGAATGGGCATATAAAGATGGAACCATAGGGGCTTTCCAGTTAGTTCAGTTGGTTAGAGTGCAGTGTTATAACACCAAGGTCAAGGGTTCAGATCCCTGTACCGGCCAGCCACCAGGGAAGATGGGAGTAATAACAATAATAAATTCCATAGGAAAATGTTGTTGACCTTTGAATGAATTACTTAAACTATGTTTGATATTTGGTAAAAATTTAAATTTTTTCTATTTACTCTGAAAAATATTTCTTACGATCTATCCTTAGAGACTGGTTTCATAGTTATTTTTTAAAGGAACATGTTGGCTTTCTCTTTAGACATTAAGTTCAATGATATATCCTGAATCTTCAAAACAAGACAGTGAATCTGGAATCTCGTCCAAATCGAGTCTTTTTCATATACATTTGTGTCTGGTTCCATATTAAGAGAGATTACATCAGAACTAAAGTCTGTCTTTGGTCTCCAAATCTGTACTTTTTAAAAAGCAGTGATTGCTGCAGCTTCTCAAGTATACTGAAGAATATGTATAGAGTTCATTCCAGTGT
>NW_007737916.1:21463-48668 GCF_000696425.1 Galeopterus variegatus | reverse complement strand
CTCTGTGCGCTCAGTACAGGGCTGGGGCATGTCTTCTGCAATCCTTGTCTCTCAGCCCCGCTGGGCTCCGAAGGGGTCTCAGACCTCTGCCACGGACACTGTGGGCGTTCTTGCAGCCCTGGTCACGGTCCTCTCTGGGCCTCCCACCTTCCCCCCGGTATTGCGGCCCTCTGTGTGGTTGAGTTATCTTTCACACCAGGGCGCGATCCCCCCTGGGTTGGATCTCACAGCACACAGTTCCTCTTTGAATCCCCCCGGCGTGAGCCGGCTCTGTGCCCTCAGGCCGTTAGCTCTCCGGCAGGATCAAACAGGCTCGGGGGCACCCCGGTCACCCCTCTCCCAACCAGAAATCAGTCGGGTTTTTCCGAACTGAAGGCCACAGAGATGGTATCTGCCTCCTGGAAGCAGGGAGTTTACCTGGGGCCGAAGCCCCAGGTGTGTTGGAGTGACAGTCTGGCTGAGATCCTCTTCCCTCCCCTCCTGACGCTGGCCGGGGGTGGGGTCACTCACAAAGCTCCCAGAGCTGGGCCGGTCCCGCGCCTTCCTCTCCGTCTCTGCGAGTTTTATTGACTTTAACTTACTTGATCATTTGTGGTGCTGATGACCTACCATACAAAAGACGTAAAAAGCAAAAAAGAAACTTGTTGGTAGAGGAGTGAATGACAAAGTATCCTGACTTGTAGTAGATCTTTGCTAAATGCTTACTGAATAGAATTTGTTCAGTTGTTGAAAACAGATATAATTAGATCATTGTAGAACACAGTGATGCAATTGTGATATCTTCTATCATGTGTTACCTTAATCTTTTAAAACAGCCAGCGAGATGGTTTTCTGAGGGTAGGTGATTAAAACACTTAGGAACAACTGCATGCAAGATGCTTTCCAGGAGCTTTACACGCTGTCTCATTTAAGGAGGCAGAGCTAATGTTATCTGGTTTTCACAAATGAGGAAACTGAGGCAAAAAAAGGTATAACCTACAAGTCACTTGAACTACATCTGGGCCACTATCTTGAATCTTCTCCTTCTCCACCCATAATATGAATACTATTTCTTTTTTACTTTCTAGATTTTTATTCTTATAAAAGGAGAAAAGAAAGTTGATTTGGGGTAACATCAATGTCTTTGCAGCCTGAGTACCTTTAAAAAAGAGTGGGCTCAGGATTGTGTCAGTGTTACACTCTATGGTCAGACTTTGAGGGACATCTTCTGTATCACTTACTATAAATAATAAGTCATTTATGTTGAGGAATTTTAAACACAGAGGTTATGTGCTTCAGTAGGCTATCAGTATCCCAGTCAGAGAGGGACTGATATTTAAAGAGGCAGTATCTCAAATGAGAAATAGACCCAGCCATTTCATTAAGCAGCAGATGCCTACTTCCCACAGTTTTCCTCAGTGGAGATTGCAAAATGAGTTCTGTCACAATGGGAATGAAAAGGCCTTCCTTGCATTTTTAGATAGCTTACGTTTATTGAGCATTTACTGTGTGACAGACACTGTACTACGTACCTTACACAAACATCATCTCATTTAATTCTCAGCCTTGTTCTGTGAGTTATAGACTATTACCAACCCCTATTTTATAGAGGAAGAAACAGACTTAGGGTCATCACATAGCTAGTAAATGTCAGAACCAGGCATGGTACCTGGTTCCAGCTAACTGTAAAGCATGTTTTCCCGAGTCCTTCCTCCATCTTTGGTAGTTACAAAGTTCACTATATTCTGCTTGCTTTGTTGACCTGAAAGGACAAAGTCAGACACTAATGAGAGAAGTTGGGTATGGAAGGAAATCAGTCAGATTCATTTTACTGATATTCTTGAACTGCTTGAATAAATATATTAAATGTTTACAATATGTTGTTTCCTTCACACTATCAATAAATAAATATCTTTCTCTAAAGGCACACTGAGGAAGAAATTGTGAGGTTTTTCTGGGACTGCGGTAGGAAATTTGGAAGCCAACCTGATCAGAGACAGGAATGTTGTTTTGAAGAAAACCTGGGCTGAAAACTAGACCAGGGATTCATATATTGAGGAGAGCAACTAACTTACTGATGTCAAGCAACTAAGATATTTGGTATTGCATATGGAATATAGAATGGGGTAAATTAATGCAGTTCAAGTCTTTTCACTTTGAGGCTAACAAGGTGTGGGAGATGGGAAACAATACCTCTTTATATGGAGATATGCCATTTAGAATTGAGTGTATATTTACTTGCTGAGTTGGTAGAAAACAAAGAGATCTGTTTTCTATTACTGTGAAATCAAATAGAATTGATTTTCCTTTCCTCTTTCCTACTAAAGCAGCTCTGAACAATTTATAAACACCTCATATTTTACCGATTTCCCCCCCCAATCTTGTTAATGACATAATTGAAAAGCTCAAGAACCCAAGTCTGGTTCCTTGCTCATAGGCAGAAATATATCTGAAGTATGTCTTTCATCTTTATAAATTCCTTGGGATGAAGGCTTTGAGGGGAGGATCATGGCTAACTCAGCCAAAGACCACAGAGCAAACTCAGAATGAATAGGTTGCTACTTTAGGAAATACTACCAACTAAAAGTAATTTGCCGGCATTTTGCCATTGACACTGCTTTCTCCATAAGGGTTTTTGAATACTTGAAAGATATTCTGTATGATACTTAGAGAACATTTTAAATGATGCTCGGGAGTACAGATAGGTTATTTCATCATAGATGTTTAAACTTGTGAGGTTCTAGCCCTTCACTAGTATTTTAAGGTTAGCAAAGATGTTGGTCTGAAAATAGTTTCATTAAGTTTGGCTCTCTTCTGTTCATATCTTGGTTACAATCTTATTTTCAGAAAGAGTGAACAATATAATAATTTCGTATACTTAAAACTCCCCAAAAATATTATTGAGTAGTTTAATGAAGAGTGTTAATATAAGAAATTGTAATGGAGGCAAATGAGCAAAAATACCCTGCTTTGAGCAGCAATTGAAGATCATCTTTTGGGTATTACACATTAGTTTCTTACTTCAGTATCACAAGAATATCAGAAAAGAATTCTTGGATTTTTCACCCTTCCTCTCTATTTGGATTGTAAAGGAAAACAAATAATTAGCAAAGTTTTATAAACAAATTATCAGCCTGAATTGAAAAAAACCTTTTTCCACTCTTGAATATTGAATGTAAATCTCATATTTACAATATGAATTTTTTTTTTTTTTACCTTCAACTGGCATTAAATTTTCAAAAATGACATTGCATTTATATTTGGATTGTAAAGGAAAACAAATAATTAGCAAAGTTTTATAAACAAATTATCAGCCTGAACTGAAAAAAACCTTTTTCCACTCTTGAATATTGAATGTAAATCTCATATTTACAATATGAATTTTTTTTTTTTACCTTCAACTGGCATTAAATTTTCAAAAATGACATTGCATTTATCCCTTCAGCCTTTAGATTTAGTTAATCTCCTGGGTGTAATAGATGGGCTTACCAACCCTAAGCCAGTACTCATATTCTTCTGCTGAAGTTCGGACTGTTGTGGAGGACTAAATCTACTTTTCTGTCATGCAAAAAGCATGCACTCTCATATCATTCAGGTAGTTTTTTTCAGTATATCATTTTGGTTTCAATAAATTTACATCATTAATGAACATAATTTGCTGCTACTTTTTTGGCTTATATGTGTACTCCTTATTCTTTGGGGGCCCTAAGAACATGGGTAAAACAAGAATATGGGCTAAAATTTACATACAGTGGAATAAACAGATCTTAAGTATACAATTCAACAAGCTTAATAAATGTATACACTCATAACCAGTACTCCAATCAATATATAAGACTTTGCCCTCATGCCATAGTAGTGGATATAGGAGATTGCTTCCAGAACTGAACACTATTCCTTCAGCTTCTGGGAGTGTTGGTGGATGACTTTTACCAGAGTTGCTCTTCAAGAGTTGCCCTTTGCTGAAAGAGAGCCATTTTGACTATGGTCCTGTCTGCTTTCTGGGGATAACCTATATCCAATGACTGCTTAGTGGGGTGGGGGAAGATATATCAAGGTCTTGGCCCACTTGCAGCAATTTGGGACAGTTCACAAAGGCCATCCCAGCTTCATTACTCCCTATTTGATAAGGTGAGACATTTGTTGCTGTTGATTGTAATTCAGTTTCACCCTCTACCCCTTTGTGCTTACTTCAACTCATTATAGGTGTTGAGCATGAGAGTATTTTGCAATGGACTTCTTTTACACAAATACTGTCATCCCTTGGTATCCATGGGGAATTAAGTCCCTTACATAAAATTGTGTAGTATTTGCATATAACTTATGCTCATCCTCTCATATACTTTAAATCTTCTCTATATTACTTTAATACCTAATACAATGTAAATGCTATGTAAATAGTTGTTATACTCTTTTTTTAAAAATTTCTTATTGTCGTATTGTTATTTTTTATTGTTTTTTTTCCAAGTATTTTCAACCTGTGGTTGGTTGAATCTGCAGATGCAAAACCCATGGATATGGTGGGCTAGTTGTATCCATCTCAGTCTGCTTCCCGGGATACCCAACTGCAACACTCCAGAAAGATCTCTTATGCCCCCCGACAGTCAACCCCCACCAACAGCCATTATCTTGATTTCTATTACTGTAGATTAGTTTTGCCATTTCTAGAATTTCATATTAACGGAATCATACAGTATATCCTCTTTTGTGTCTGGCTTCTTTTGCTGTAAAGACTTATCCAGGTTATGGTGTGTATTAGCAGTTTGTCTTTTTTATTGCTGAATAAGTAGTATTCCATTGTATGAATAAACTATCAATGTTTATATTTAGATGTCTGTAAGCTTTAGGGCTGTTTCAAGTTTTTGGCTATTATGAATAAAGCTGCTATAAACAATCTTGTGTAATTCTGTTTGTAGATATACATTTTCATTTCTCCTGGGTAAATACCATGAGTGAATTTCTAGGTCATTGTGGAGAAGTATGTATAACCTTCTGAAAAATTGCCTGAGTTTTCAAAAGTGACTCTTACCATTTTATTCTCTCACTAGCGATGTATGAAAGTTCTAATTGCTCTACATTTTCTCCAACACTTGGTACTTATTGATATGTTATATTTAGTTCCATCATATTTACTATTTGTTTTCTTTTGTGCTTTTAATTTTTTTGTGCCTCTGTTCTTCCCTTTCTGACTTCTTTTTGATTAATCAAATATGTTTTGTATTCAATTTTAATTTCTCTAATGGCTTTTTAGCTGGACCTCTTTAATTATTTTTAGGGGTTCTTGTAGGGATTACAATATACACTCTTCTCACAGTCTACTTAGAGTTTATATTTTACTATGTCAATATAAAATTAAGAATCTTGAAAGGTATTATCCCATATGCCCTTTCTTAATCTTTGTCATAAAAATGTTATAAAGCTTCAAAACAACTGTAGTTTCTGCTTTAAACAATCACATGGATTAAAAAAAAAATAGAGGAAAAACAATCTTTTATCCTGACTCACATATTTGCTATTTGTATTCTTCTTTCCTTCTTGTGGATCCAAATTTTATCTGGTATCATTTAATTTCTGTGGCATCATTTGTAATGTTTCCTCTTTCACTTCTGATTTATTTTAGTCTTCTCTCTTTTTTTCTTAGTCTAGGTAAGGGTTTGTCAATTTTGTTTATCTTTTCAAAAACCAATTCTTAATTTTGCCAGTTTTTTCTGTTTTCTGTTTCATTCATCTCTGCTCTAATCTTTATTATTTCCATCCTTCTGCTAATTTTGGTCTTAATTGTTTTCTTTTTTTAGTTCTTTGAAGTGTAGAGTTAGGTTGTTTACTTGAAATCTTTTTTTAACATAAGCATTTATTGCTATAAACTTCCATTTTAATTCTCCTTTTGCTCCATCTCACAGGTTTGGTGTGTTGTGTTTTTGTTTTCATTTGTCTCAAGATATTTTCTAATTTCCCTTTTCTTAGTTAATCCATTGACTGTTTAGTAGTGTGTTGTTTAATTTCCACATATTTGTGATTTTTCCTGTTTTCCTTCTGCTGATTTATAATTTTATTGTGGTTAGAAAAGATCCTTGCTATGTATTCAGTCTTCTTAAATTTGTTAAGACTTTTTCTTGTTTTGTGACCTACCATGTGATCTGTCTTGGAGAATGTTCATGTGCACTTAAGAATGTATATTCTACTGCTGTTGGGTGGAATGTTCTGTGTATGGGTGTTAGGTACTTTTGGTTTGTAGTGTTGTTCACAGTGATGCAGTTTTGTGTTTTATTTTTGGGCCATTTTAAACTTTTGTTCTTTATGGGTTTGGATGGTAAAGCAACCAAAGTGTTTTTAACTTGAAAAACCTCAGGAAAATGGTCATTGGAATGTGTTGATTGACTTTTCATTGTTCCATAAAACATTTTTTTAGATCCCATAAAGATCCTGTACTCTTTCCCAGTCAAACTTCTCCCTGAGAAATAACCACAAGCCTGATTTTTATTATCATGTTTTTGTCTTTTTTTCTATTTTAGATCATCATATAAATAAAGTCACTCTTTTATGTCTGGTTTCTTTCACTCAGCATGTTTTTGAGATTTATGCATGTTGTTGCATGTATTTCTTTGTATTGCTGAGTAATATTGTGTTGATTTAGTATCTATAGTTTCTTATTTTCTGAGTAATGGTCAGCTGGATTATTTCTGATTTTATTGTTGCATGTATTTCTTTGTATTGCTGAGTAATATTGTGTTGATTTAGTATCTATAGTTTCCTATTTTCTGAGTAATGGTGAGCTGGATTATTTCTGATTTTGGCTATTATGAATGAAGTTGTCATTAACATTCATGTAAAAGGCTCTTTGTGGGCGTATTTTTTTACTCCCTGTATCTTGGGAAAATACCTGGAAGTGGGTTTGTTGTCTATAGGGAATGTGTATTTTTATCTTTTAAGAAACTGCCAATTTTCCACAAAGTGTATCAATATACACTTTCACAGGCAGTATAGAAGATTTTGGTTGCAGATCTTATTTTTATGTCAAGATTATATTCTGTTATATAATGTAGGTAATTTCTAATATATATTTCTAATTCCTAATAAATAATTTTGATAAACAATCCTCTTTTTTTAAAATAAAAATTCTTGGAATTCCAGATTTCAAGAGCCATATGCTTTATTCACATAGTTAGTAACCAACTTTTTCAATTTATTTTAACAGCACAAAAGTAGAATGAATGCTGGGATAGCTTTTTAATGTAAACGTCTTTATAAGCTTTAGATATTTTTAAATGGCTTAAACTCAATTTCATTTATTTAAGGTTTAGACACTAATTATGAGAGTTCAAAATTTAGAAAAATCTGTACATGGCAGTAATTTTTGCTTACATATTATTGTAATAATTATGCATGAGTGTTTTAGCTCATTCCATTTAGAGCACTGTGCTAATTTCAGGGGTTTCAGCTGAGTGCCTTCTTGGTGTGGTTATCTTTGTCCTGTGCTGTGGTCACCAGTTGTATCCTTTAGGAAAGCTGCCTTAGGAAGTCATGCTGTTCACCAGGGGGACTGGAGAGAGTCATTGTAAGTGGCTAAGTAAAAAGTTTTAGCTGCTGTTATAAAACCTGTCCTAATATTAAGTAGCAGTGTCATTTTGTATATAAAAACTTCTTTATTGGGCTGCTTCTATGTATTCAGCACCGTAGGTGATATGGAATAAGAACTACATGTGGTTTTTGCTGTTAAGTTAATTTGAGACAACATGTATGAAAGTCACTTAAGTTCTACGCTGTGTGACTTAGATTTATAAATATGATACCAGTGCCTGTGTGGCTTGTGCATCTCTACCCCCAGTGCCTAGAATCCTCTCAAGACCATGACAGTAATATGTGCCATAGTAAGAAATTAATAATTTTTGTTTTTTTACTATTAGGATTAGAAGAGGAGAGGCAGGTGTAACTGGCTTTTCAAAGATTTTAAACATAGGAGAGAAAACCTAGCACAATGTTTGTGGAACAGAGGAGTAAATATTTCATTTCAGGTTGAAGAATTTGGAATTTATTCCAGTAGCAATAGAACACTGGAAATGCTTATTTTAAAAATCTGGATGTAATGTGTTTTCAAGGAGTGTTTTAGGAAAGACATTACAAACAGGTGAAGTATTGTGAAATAGTGTTTTAGGAAGATTAAGAGACTAGCACAAGAGTCTAAATAGGTATATCATGAAAGCCTAGAAAAAGAGGTGACTCAGGAAACATTCATAAGGGAAACTCATGGTGGAGAGAGAAGGGCAGGGAGAATCAAAGATGATGTCAGTTTACAAACCTGATCGACCTGGGCTATTATAGTACTGCCTGCAGTATTAGACATATTAATAATTGGGGTGGGATCTAGTCCAGAGGCATAGAAGGAAGAGATGAAGTGTATATGAAGAGTTTGGCTTTAGATGATGGATTTTAGGTGATGGCAGGGAGCCAAATGAAAACTTTCAGCAGGAATTTGGAGATTCAAGACCCAAAGTACAGAACTGAGTTCAAGGCTAGGAATGTTCATTTGGAAGTTGATTATTCAGACAGGTCAAAGACCTAAAATTAATTGAGCATTCCAAGAGGAAGAGCATAAAATGAGAACATAAGATAAAGGGCAGGTACTTTCACTTTTTTCAAACAGAAGAGGAAGAAGTGATGGGATATAGAGAGAGAGGTCCAAAGGTTAATATCAGCAAATCTCAGACAGGCAAGGAGCTTTTAATGGGATCTGTTGCTGTAGAACAGGGATGAGCAAAATATAGCCCATGGCTGATTGCCTGCTTTTGTAAATAAAGTTTATTTGAACACAGCTATTCCCATTTGTTCTCATATCACCTATGGCTGCTTTTGTGCTACAATAATAGAGTTGAGTAGTTGGTACAGAGAAAAATTGAACCACAGTCGCCTAAAATATTTACTGTTTGGCCGTTTGTAGGAAAAGTTTGCTGACATTTGCTATACAGATTTATGAAGACCAATAGGGCAGCCATTATATTGATTAGGATGCCTTTGATGACCTGAAGTAGTTCAGTTTTAACATGTAAACAGTGTTTGCTTAGAGCCTGCTGTGTGCCTGGCATTGAGTTTTGTTAGTGTGGTCTAGGAAGAGGCTAGATAACAATAGATTAATTAATGAGTGAGTAAATGGTAAGGAGTGAAGGTGGTCAATGTAAATTTTTCTTTTGTGAGTATGTGGAAAAAATGGTAATTTGATGGGTATATGAGGAAGAGATTTTTAAATACAGGGAAAATATGAAGGAACATTTTTATGGAGTTTCTCTGGGAGAGGCAGAGAGTGTTGGCATTATAGGAATTAATGGTCTAAGACTTGAACACAGGGAGTACATGGGCCTCATTACAGGAAATTAATAGAATTGTTTGTGGAATTAAGTTAAGAATAGTAATTGTTCACACAGCTGTTTTTGAATAGCAAATTGTGTTAGAAAATCAGCAAAAATCCGCTAAAATGTATTTGATAGTTATGGAGAAACTGCTTTGTTGGTACTGACTTATGATCCTAATGGGTACTATAAAAACAAACAAAAAACCTTGTATGCAGTTTACACATTGGTAAAGTAGTGTATGTTTTTTGTTTAATGTGTAAGTACAATTGGTAATGTTTCCGTCTTCCTTTTCTATCCACCAAACCCAAATATAATTAATTGTCTTGTTCAGGAAGAGCAGCAGCCTTATGAGCTCAGAAAGCCGAGGTGTGTTCTCACTAAAAGAAGGCGTATCCATTTGATTGCTTGTCTTGTCTTTCTTTCTTCCTGGTCAAAAATGGGATGTTTTATTGTATGGCTGTATTTAGGTCTACTAATTTATTTGTTTTCTGTTTGTTCCATCTGTGTTTTGTTCGACTGTACCTCCATTCTTTTTTTGGATCTTAGGACTCCATTTTAATTTATTAGCTGGCTTTTTAGCAATGCCTCTGCTTTTTTAGGTTTTCTTTTCTTTTTTCTTTTTTTTCTTTTTGGTAGCTTCTGTAGGGGTGTGTTAATACACATCATTAACTTCTCAGTCTATTTAGAGTTAATATTGTGCCACTTCATATAAAATGCAGAATTCTCTTGACCTTGTAGGTCTTATTTACCTTATAGGTCTACTTACTGCCTTCCTGTATGCTATAGTTGTCATGTGTATTACATCTAAATACATTGTAACTCCTGTGAGAGAATGTTACTTTTGCTTTAAACCAGCTGTATGTGTTTTAAAGACATTAAAAGGGAAAAATAGCCTTTTTTATTTACTATGTCTGTTGTTCTTTCCTTCCTCCAGATCCAGGTTTCCTTCTAACATTTTCCTTCAGCCTGGAGAACTTTTAGTATTTCTTGTACTGAAGTTATGCTGAAAATGAACTCTTTATTTTCTTTTATTTGAAAATGTTATTTTACCTTCATTCGTGAAAGTTGTTTTTTTGCTGGATATAGAATTCTGGTTGATAGTGTTCTCCCTCCCCTACCCCCTACCGCAAGCACTTTAAAGATGTTTCTCCACATCTTCTGGCATCCATAGTTTCTGAAGACAAGTCTGTAGTAGTTTGAATTGTTGTTTCTGCCTATGTGATATGTCTCTTTCTGGCCACTTTCAAGGTTTTCTCTTTATTTTTGGTTGTCAGCAGCTTGGCAGTGATATGCCTATGTATGGTTTTCCTTGTCTTTATTCTATTTGTGCTTCACTGAGTAGTCTTTAATTGGTAAATTTCTCTCTCACCAAATTTTTTGTCCATTATTTCTCCAAATATTTTTTCCTGCTCTATTCTCTTTGTTCTCTCATGGTGCCTATGTTAGACTTTTAATGTCTTCCCTTAGGTCCCTGAGGTCCTATTTATTTTCTTTTAATCTTTTTTCTCTTTTTATCAATTGTTAATTTCTGTTGATCTGTTGTCAAATTCACTTATTCTTGTCCTTGTCATCTCCTTACTCAAGCCCATCAAGAAAAATTCTTTTTAATTTCAGATATTTTAATTTGTTCTTTTTAAAAATGTTTTCTTTTTTTCTGTGAGATTTCCAAACTTTTCATTCATTACAAACAGAAATCCTTCACTGAGCATATAGTGTATGCTTTAATGTCCTTGTCTGAAAAATCCCAACATTTTGGGTCACTTTGAGATTGGCCTCTGTCCATTATATTTTCTCTTGAGATAGGGTCACATTTTACTGTCAAGGAATTTTAGATATTATGAATGTTATTTGTGGAAATTTTGGTTGCTTTCTTGTTCTTCCAAAGAGTTTTGATTTCTTTGTTATTTATTTTATTCATTTATTCATGGTGGCTGGCCAGTACAAGGATTCGAACACTTGAAGTGAGCTATTAATTTGGTTAAACTCAAAGTGAAAATTCTCTCCTGCCTGAGGTTAGCAGCTGCTCTCATCTCAATTTAATTCTTTTAGCTTCAGCTGCAAACTGCCTTGGGCATGCCCTGTGAATGTGTGCTCCACAGTTCAGCCAAAGACAGAGATATACCAAATATTGGGGACTCCTTTCTTCTGGCTCTCTCCCTTTTGGAATTCTATCCTCACTTTTTTTTTTTTTTTTTTTTTTTGTCCTTTTTGAGACCAGCCGCACCACACTCAGCCAGCGAGCGCTGTGAGCGCACCAGTCATCCCTATATAGGATCCGAACCCGCGGTGGGAGCGCTGCTGCACTCCCAGCACCACACTCTCCCGAGTGCGCCATGGGCTCGGCCCTATCCTCACTTTCTCATGACTATGGTCGTCTTGGCTCTGTCATCTTTTTCTTCAGGCCAGAAAGAACAGTGGATTATCTATAGGAATTTTAGTTGCTACAGGTTATGGCTGCTTGCCTGCAAGACAAAAGTTTCAGAATGGGAAACTTACCTGTGCTGGTCCCTAAAAGCTGTTTAAAAAAGAAAATCACCCATTCTAATCTCTTCTTCCAAGTTTATATTTCCCTCCAAAATCAGCTTGTTTTTGTTCACTTTCCAGAGTCTTTATGTAGTTGATATCTATCTGTTGGTGTGTCTGTCTATCTATCTATCTGTCTATCTATCTGTCTGTCTGTCTGTCTGTCTGATATCTATCTGTTGGTGTGTCTGTCTATCTATCTATCTATCTATCTGTCTATCTATCTGTGTATCTATATTTTTTCTCCACTACCTCCAGGATTTATAGTAGCTATTGTAGGAGTTTACTGCACCATATTGGAAGCAAAGCACCCTAGGTCAGTTTTGAGATTTCCCCCAAAATCTTTGTAATCTGCATTTAAATGTAATATTCCTTTTGAAATAATAATAATTATTTTACTAATTATTGTAAATCTACTTAAATTGTTTGGCATTACTGTTCTAATTTGGATTTCTTCTTTTTAACTTATCTTTTAGTTCCCAAATTCTTATGACAGACTGTCATGTGAATGCATTCATTTTACATGTTCTTAACCATTCTGTAAACATTTGAATGCAGAATACCACACTTCTCCTAGGTACCAGAAGAACATAGATATAAACAAGGTATGCTCCTTGCTATAAAGTTTTGTTGGTAGGATATACATGAAAACAGCTATCAGTGTTCAAAACAAAATAAGTGCAAATTAATTTCTGAAGAAGTTTGATTAATTTAGACTTTGTTGGTGGACAGCACTTTATAGAGGTTGGGGCATTTGATCTTAGTCTGATTCATACTGAATAGGTAAGAGAAAAGATGAGGGTGGTTATTCTAGGGCTAGGAAACAGTAGGAGTAGAATATGAATGTGTGACAAATCTTGACATGTTTGGGAAGTTATTCATATTTTGAGGATGGAGCATTGAATTTATGGAGGGACATACATAGTAAGTAGTGAAGCTGAAAAGGTAGGTTGAGGCCACCTTGAATAATGCCATGCTCAGGAGTATGAATATTATTTATGAAGTAGTAGAGGGTCACACATTTGAGGAGTGAATGAATTTGAGTGATCCAGCATGTGTTTATGGTAAGATATGTGTGCTGACAGTGTTAACTGTGGATTAGAATGAACCTAATAGAAGACTTAACCAATACACAGGACCTGAACCAGAGTACTGTATATGTAAAGAGAAAAAATGAGATAGATACTAGAAAGATTGTGTTGGGAAAATGGAACAATTTGGTTAGGCTCCCCTCGTCTCGGATCCAGTTCAGGGTGGTTCAGTAAACATTGTGTGTGTGTGTGGAGTAAGTGCACCTGCACAGTGGTGCCGCTTTGGCTGGTCTTTTACTGCCTCAGGTGCCTGCCCTGCGCGGCCATGTTTTTCCAGACCTGCAGTTTCCAAGGACCGTGTGGCTGGTTGCCTAGCTTATAGACCTGCACGGAGGGGTCTGGTGACCCAGCCTGGTGTGTGAAGGGTTTGTGACCCACTCTGTGAATGAGCTTGAGGGGTCTAGGAACGCTACACCCAGCCCAAGCTCAACTGTCAGCCCAGTTGGTGCAGGATCACCAGCAGGTTAAAAGAGCCTGACAACTAGTGTGGTCGCCTAGCTTTACAATTGGCATCACAAACAGGATTAAGAGACCTATATAATTGGCGTTGTGAGGATTCCTCACAGTAGGCCTTGTCGCCTAGCAAGACGTATTGCCATGGTAGAAATAATATGATGAGTGAGTGACTGGTTGTTATATTTCTTACCACATTTGTACACATCCCAACATCATACTGAATACATGAAATGTTTTGGGACTTTTTAAAATTTAAAATGCCTTTTATAGCAGCATACTTTAATCTGTACAATAATGAATACAGAGTGGTTTTTCTTCGGCCATGTGATGAGGTCATTGCAGAGTCATGGTAAGTAAGGACTCTCATGTATAGCCATCAAACTAGTGAGGACTTCGGTTTCTCAAAAGGTTTTTTTTAACAACTTTTGCTCTTTGGGGGTAGTAAAATTCATAGTGATTTATGTTGTAACCACTTCTCCCTGTGCTTTTCAAAGTACTATTCAGTTGTTAAGAATTGATTTTGATTATAGTTTAAAGAGGAGTGCTAAAGCTAATAAATAGGGAACTAGTTTCAGTTCTACTTTTATTAAACTGTATTATTTCCACTTTATACATTGATTTCTTTCACAAATATTTATTAGTGCATACTGTGTGTCAGGGTATATAAAAGTGAACAAAACAGACTACATCCTTGTTTTCCTGGAGCTTTCAATCTATTGGGAAAAGACAGTAAACACCCCCCACCCCCACCCTCAATAAGATGGCATTTGAGCAGAAACCTAAAGAAAATTAAGGGAATAGACTAGTCAGAAAGCCAGGGGGAAGCATTTTATGAAAAGAAAAGCGCAAGTGGAAAGGTCCTGACAAGGCCGAGTGCTTCGTGTGTTTGAGCAAAAGCAGAGGACAATATGATTGAAATAAATTTATCTGAGAAAAAGAATAGTAGGAGATGAGGTCAGAGAGGTGGGACAGAACCTGTAGAACATTGTAGACCATTGGATTTCATTCTGAATGATATGGGAAGTCATTGGAAGGTTTTGAGCACAGGATTGACATGAGTTGATTTGTTTTTTAAAAAGCCACTCATATAGGAAGCTGTTGTAGTAACCCCCTGTCAGAAATGGTTTGACTGTTAAAATAGTTTATCATAGTCAAATTTTGGAAATGTTTACAAGGGAAATCTAATGGGATTGTATCTTTGAGAGACTAAGAAGGGTAATTTTTTGGTGAGACTTATCCAGAGTTGAAGAGAGGTATGAAGCTTTTTTTTTTTTTTTTAAGAGTTGATTAAGTTTTTAGTGCTTCTATGGAAGAAAATAACTGGCACTGGTGTTTAGGTGCAGGGCTTTGGTATTTAGACTTCCAGTTGCTTCTCAGGTACAGTGGGAGGGGGCCCTTCCTTGTTTCCAGAAACTTAACAGCTAATTTAGGGGAGAGATTTAGAGATAGTTCAAGAGATTTTGTCAGGGATGGAATGTCTCTTCAGACAGTCAGAACAAATCCTCAAGATACCAGGTTACTAGACACTTCCCAGATTGCCTTCTGGGAATTTACTAGTTTCAATCCCTGGCCATCAGGCAGTTTCTGCTTTTCTTAAAGAGATAGACCTAGCATTTTCTTTTGGCCCTATACTCTTAATTCTTTCATTAAATCACTGGCTTTTCAGGTTTAGGTTTAACTTTTTGTGGAATTTATATCAGAATGATGTAGCTAGTAACAATGATATCGAAAAATCTCTTTGGAAATTATTTTCAAAGTTAGTCATTTTCTTGATGAAATTAGCCATGTGCTCATTTCCTTATACTACTGTACTTTGGCACTAAAGACTTTAATAGAACATCCTTACTTGTAAATCTTTGTTTTCAACAATGCCAAACAAACATTGTGACTGAATTGTAAGAGATGATTTGAGAGGCTATTCCTTCTAATCTTTTTGCTGGTCCTACTTTCTTATATAATGTACTTTTTGTTATTTAAATTAGATTGTTTTATTTTACAATTCATTGCACAGAATCTCAATTTTTTATAAGTAAAAAAAAATCTCTATACCAATGTTATATACTTTATATGAGACAGCATATCTTAACTTCTCTTAAATTCCCTTACAATTTTAATGTTTCTCTAGCTTTTCCCTTTTGTTTTTCATTAATATGTAGGATTATAACAAAAGAATTGATCCTATTTCACAGTGAATGTTTGGGAAAATACATTGGTAGATTTATTTCTTGGGTATCTAAAATCTGAAAAATTCAATAAAAATGTTTGTGGTGAGTTTTTAGATGTATATTAATTTACAATTGATTGTAGCCTTTGAGTCTTATCTAAGGAATATCATTACTCCACAAATAAAACTGAATAAAGAAACTATTAAAGAAAGACACATTCATAGTTTTGGTTATCTGATATAGTTATTGCCAATTATATTCCTTTCTTCAGATCATTTATTGAATCCCCCTATAGCAGATAGCAATCCTGCAAAGTATATTATCTTTCACTTATATATGAAACTGCTGGGATTTGATATTTTTGGAATACATTTTCCTTGCTAAAATGAAAAACTTGATTTCAGTGCTACTAGAGGCAGAGTATGTGTGTGTGTGTGTGAGAGAGAAGTATATCAAATCCCCTATAATAGTCTTCCTCCCAACCTTATTTGAGGGTACTTCAAAAAGTTCATGGAAAAATAGAATTAAAAGGTAATACAAATCTTTCATAAACTTTTTGAAGAATCCTCACATATGTCCCTTTTCTACAGGGATAGACTCTCATGTGTGATACCTAAGCAGTGTGGCTGTATTGACTTGTTTTCCTTGCAGCAAAAGGCTACAGGGATATCCTAACTATCCTCACCTTTCTTTGTTCTTTGTGTCTCTTTCTTCCTTTCATTCTTTCTCAACTCATGAGACTCTCCACCACTACCTGAGATATTTTCCCAATTCCAGCCATGCATTTCATTTTACCTTAGTCTTAGTTCATGGTGACAGGGTCTTTAGTGATAGGTCTGATAGTGGCAGGTGGAAGAAGGAGCTGGTCTTCATGTCAGCAGCTTTGCTCCTGATTCACCAATTTTTCTTCTACATAGGTCTCATCTGAGCCAATTCTTGAGTGATGCTTTACATCCTCAGACTCTGCACTCTTAATAATCTTTGTTTACAGGGCCCATATCGGTGGGGGTGGGGGTGGGGGGACACAGGTATTTAGGGCATAGAAAAGTCACTTCCCTCCCCCAAAATCTGTTTCTATATTTAGGGCACAGAAAAGTCACGCCCCCCTCCCCCAAATCTGTTTCTAGATTTTGCTAGTGGATAAAAACCTAGAGAATCCTATAGGACTCTGTGCTAGCATGATGAAAGGGAAGAGGTGGGATAGAAGCTGGATAGAGATGGTTTTTTGATTGACTCCAGAAAAAGAGTACTCTTAATAAAAAACAAATGATGATGGCAGTGGAACAGAAGGATGTAGAATAATATCTGTGTTCTTCATAGAAAAGGGAGTAAGGCCATATATTGGACTTGGCCAAGAAGTTTACCTGTTCATCTCAGAGTCTTATTCTGTGACATCTTGAAAATTCAGTTTCCACCTTTTATTCCTTCTTCAAGGGCCCAGCGTCTTAGGGAACTGCCTCTATATGTGGTAAGTTATGATTTGCATTTAGTTACTTTCCCTATTAAATGTTTTTTAAAAAGAATGAGGCAGATTGCAGTCATTAAATTCACAAACCATTGTTTTTAGCTATGGGGTCTAAAATTTAATGTTTGTTCTTTACAGGAAAATATTAAATAAAAATAACATTTTTAAAACAGGGCACATGGAGTCAAAATATGAGGGTACTTCAAAAAGTTCTTGGAAAGATTTGAATTATCTTTTAATTCCATTTTTCTATGAACTTTTTGAAGTACTCTCATATATATTGGGTTTTGTTTAATTGGTTTTATTCAAAAAAGCAGGCACTAAGAGATTCTGTATATAAAAGATTAAAAAAGAAAAGGGTCAGTGAAGTCTCTATATTAGTTAAATTATTGATTTCCCCTTTAAATCCTATTGAATTGAAACAGAATAGATTGAGTCTCAAACAAGACTCAAAGTGTTTCCACCATTTATTTATTGCTAAACTTTCTGTTATATCTACCATTTTAATCTGTGAATCAAGGAACTAACTTCTCTAAAATTGTTGAATTGGCATGCGAACAATGGGAATGAAAAAAATATATGGAAATGATAGTTCAGATATCTTAACAGAGATGTTTTTGTCCCTCATCACTGTATTACAAGTATGGTGTTTTGTGGTTTTGTTTTGTTTTGTTTGGTCAATAGATTTTCAGATTTTGATCCATTTGTATAATATCTGTGTTATGAAGACTATCTTGTGTGTAATTTATTTTTTCTGCTTACCTTAGTCTCATGGCTGAAGTTTTGGAAACTTTATTATTCCTGTCATATATCTGTTTTTGTACAGCCATTGTCTTCAGCAGAAAGGAGTCATTGATGCTAAAAGATGACTCTTGCCTTTGTCAGTGCCAGCCACGACTTTTTACTCAGTCTAGATATGTTAACAATAAAACTACAGAGCTCTGAGTTTAAAACCTTGTCATTCTATAGCATCCTTTGAGCACCATGCCATGTCCTATGTCAGTGGTATTATCTTCAGCTGGTGACTCAATCACCTAATTAATTGCCTTTTTATTTAATTAATGTTTGCTTTTTCTTCACTTATGAAAGGAATTGGTGTCACTTGATGAAAATTGAGTATGTGGTTTCACAGAATTTCATGTGTCCCTTCAGTTTTGCCTAAGATGTTATCTGTAGCCAGTGGCACCCATCTTCCCCCCCCTCGCCTTTTTTTTTACAAATGTGTTTAAAATTGCTCATAAGCCTCATATTTATTACTTATTTGATATAAGAAAGTTGTCATAAAAAATAAATTAAGATCTGACTATTTTCATTAGGAGTGGATTCATGAAAATACGTCTTTATAACATGTTCAATGAAAGTATGATTTTTTCTGCATACAACTTTTCATAAAATTATTTTCAGTTTCATATGTTGTTATATATTAGTGGCTTTTAAATAGCCGCCTTTGTCTTGGATTGGGTCTCATAGAAATCCTTTCTGCTATTCTACAGTGTTGATTGCAAAGAAAATGGTTGGAAAATGGCTCACTTGTAACTGGTGATTCTGAATAGATGGTAACAAAGTGATTTTTTTAATGTGACATGCCCCAAACTTGTAGAATCTTTCTTAAATTTGGAACTTTCATAAGAATTCTCTAAGAATGAACAAAATAGTGTATTTTTACATATAATCTCTACATATGCAAAGCTTCTGTTTCACTTAAAATTGTGCCTGGAATGTTGTCTGTACTATTAAAGACACATCTTTCCTAGTAACTCTTTTTAAAAGTTATTAAAATGTATATTACTCACTTGATACAGGAAGCATAGATTCATAAAGATAATAAATTAGGATTCTAATAACTGAATTAGTAATTAGTACATTCTGCTTTGGAAATTGTAACCCCCCCCCCCCCCGCCCAGGTTTTCGTCACACATCCCTTCAATTGGCAATGTTGCCCCTAGAAAAGAATCTTGGGAATCACAGCAAGTTACTGGAGAGTTTGTGGCATTTAATTTATTAAATCACAGAGGACTTCCAGGCATATTTTGAAAGAAGAAGAGGTTCCAACTTAGCAGAATGTTGTCATTGTAACACCTAGGCTTTTCTCATGCAAGAATAAAATGAAGAAGTCAATTATTTGTATTTCATCATAGAAAGAAGCTCAGAAGGGGTTGGGAAAGTGTACCTTCCTAGGAGTCAAAGATGAAAAAGACTGGAGTTTTCAAAACAGAAAAGGTAGAAATGACTGAGAGATCTCCAACACTTCCAGCTTTTTCTGGGGACTGATTAGGAGGTGAAAATAATGGAGTCTAAGTTCCAGAAGGTGCATTAAGGAATACAATAAATTGTTTTGTTAGTGATGTTATGATCCTTTCTCAATTTGAGTTTTCCTTTGCAACTTTCATAAGTGTAGAAAGTGTAGACATTTACTTATTTGGAATCAGATTGTGTGTAATTTTAGAGGATATTGAAATGTTACTCACAAAATTACTAGGGTGAGTTGTCATTGTCATTTTGTTTAGTTTTTTTTTTTTTTTCCTTTTTGTCTTTTTTCGTGACCGGTAACGGGATCGCAACGCTCAGTGTCACGCCCGTACCGCGACTGGCAACGGGATCGCAACCCTCGGTGTCGCACCCACACCGCACTCAACCAGTGAGTGGACTGGTCTCTATATGGGATCCGAACCCTCGGCGGGAGCGCCACCGCACTCCCAAGCGCCGCACTCTACCGAGTGCGCCACCGGGCCAGCCCTAGTTTTGATGTAACTATAGTATGATTTAGTTTGCTCTCTTCAGTTAAGAATATCTAATTAATGCTCTGATAGAAACCTATTTTGTTAAATTGAATGGCTGTTTGACTTGCTTCATTTTCCAAGTCTATAAGACCTGAATTCTTAATATTTTCATGTAGGCATTACTAAACAAGAAAAAGTTTGAGAGTTATAGAAGTAGCAAAGTAGCAGCGGATAGAGATCACCTCTAGAGTTGGAGAGACCTACGTTGTTATGCCCCATTCTAAAGTCTCCAAAGAAATGTTTTGATTCTGAAACTCCATAATATATCTATACATGGCATTGTATGGGAATTAATGGAGAAGTAATGAAGATACTCTGAAGTAACTTATTTTCTACAGGTTTCTGATGCAAAGATTGATAGCCAGTTCAACAAAAATGCTAGTGCAGTAGTTCCCCTTTATCTGCCAGGGATATGTTCCAAGACTCCCAGTGGTTGCCTGAAACTGTGGATAGTACCAAACATTATATATGCTATGTTTTTTTTCTATACATACATACATACATACCTATGATAAAGTTTAATTTATAAATTACTTACAGTTAGAGATTAACAACAATAATAAAATAGAACAATTATAACAACGTACTGTAATAAAAGTTAAGTGAATACGGTTTCTCTCTTTCTCTCTGTCTCGAAATATCTTATTATATGACAGGTAATTGAACCCACTGAAAGTGAAACCATGGATAAGGGGGAACTGCTGTAGCACTTGCTGAATTGTATTCTGCTGTACCATTCCCCCCCCGCCCCAATCCACCAAAGTATCTTTTTGGGTTTATATCTTTCACTGTCTTTTCTCCTTAGGTATGGATGAACGAGGAAGTACAACATCTTGGGGAACAAGTGGTCAACCAAGCCCCTCCTATGATTCATCTAGAGTAAGTTTGCTTATGATCTCTTGATTAAAACTGTAAAGATAATTTGTCAGGATAAGTAATTTCTTTCATATATGAACTATTTCTTAAGAGAAATGAAGATTAACTTATTTTCATGGAAATATAGTAGAAAACCCAGTACCTTCCTAGTAGATTTAATTCTTTTTATTAACTATCGTACTTTGGGGATTTATTGTATTTCTTACACTTACGGAAATATTCTTGATGTTATGTCTGTACCTGGACTGCCTACGGTACTCTTTACTAAAGTTGGAAGAGCTTGGAATGCCTTACTAGGTGCTCTCCATACTTACACAGATCCTCTTAGACTTTTGTTGGAGTATGTTCTGGTAAACCCACCATTAAGTTGAAAATATTGTAAAGTTGAAAATACATTTAATACACCTAACCTACGTCATATCTTAGCCTAGCCTACCTTAAACATGCTCAGAACACTTACATTAGCCTGCAGTTGGACAAAATCATCTAACAGAAATCCTATTTTATAATAAAGTGTTAATATTTCATGTAAGAGTATTGTAATGCTTATCTCTAGCCTGAGAAAAGATCAAAATTCAAAATTTCAAGTACAATTTATACTGAATGTGTATTTCTTTTGCACTGTCAAAAACCTTTGGGGACCATCTGTGTAGTCATTTTCTTTGTGTGTTATTTGCCTTAAGAGGTGGCAGTGGCTTTCAAAGCACTGTCCTCCATCCCTCCCGTTCTCCCTTCCTGTTCTAGTAGTCATCAGCCATTTATGTCAGGAACTCTATAGCTCTGTCTCTTGGAAGCATATCAGAACAGACTGGATGACATTTCTTGGTTGACAATTAAGAGAAAAAAGGACCAAGCTAACATTCTACACACTGAAAGGTCAAAAGATTAGAGCCTTTCCCAGCAAAAAAACAAACGTAAAATTTCAAAAGCTTTTATTTTATTTTATTAAATTTTTATTATTTTTGCCATAAAACAAGTCTTAATACATTTAAAAATACTAAGATCATAGAAAATATGTTCTCTGACCACAGTAACAGAAGGACATTTAGAAAATTCATAAATGTGTGGAAATTAAACAATGTTGTCCTGAATAAACAGTATGTAAAAAGAAAAATCACGGGGAAATTAAAGAGTACTTTGACATAAAAATAGATGTCTTCTTCTTTTTCTGGTCTCTACTGGTGAATCTCCTTGTGTCAATGCTGTTGAGTGTCTGATGAGCCACCTGCAGGGTGGCTGTGGCTACTGCTATGGGGTGGAGCCACTTTTGCAGCAGCTGTGGTTACAGCAGTAATTGTGGTGGACCACCCATGCCGAAGTGGTGTTTTAGATGTGCTCCTTGCCTGGTTGTAGGCAAGGGGCGGGGGGCAGCCCTCAGCTCCTGCCTCGGGACCCTGGGCGTGCTCTGTTGCTTGCCTGGTTGTGGGCGGAGGGGGCAGCCCTTGGCTGCAAAAGCTTTTAAGAATGAGACTGGGAGATGGAAAATTAGATCAAAGAATTGCAGTGAAGTTAAACACTGTGCTCCCTCCTAGACTCCCTAGTGAATCGGTGAGGTTAACAGTTACTTTTCCAAAAGGCCATACTTTAAATGAATGATAAACTGTTTCTTATTTCTGTTGGAATTGACCAAAAGATAGACAAGTATAAAATTTATGGGTGCTTAACCCTAGCTGCAGATTGCCTTATGAAATGGGAGGAAAACTGAATATGTGATTGGAGCTTATAGTCTCAGTATGGATTACACTGTTTTGCACTGAAAAATGCTGAGTTAAAGTGCTTCTTAAAATATGGGTTTTGCTGTTTTATTTGGCTGTAGCCTATGTTTAATTTACTTTAAATACTTTGGGAAGAACTGGGATAGTCATGTGGAATCCAAAAAAGATGTATAGAGAGATGCTACACATGGCTTTTTGTGTTTCCCTTTTGAGAATCGATGGCTTAGGAAGCTACGTTGGAGCGGAAGGAGCCCTGTGCTGGGTATCTCAGGACTTGGATTTTACTGTTGACTGCTGTGAACTAGCCATTTCATTTTGGACACTAACGTTTTATCTTGGGGGTAATTAAACTGGTTAATGTCCAAATTTCCTTCCACCTTTAAATTTTTTCGAGTCTTTGAATAATATTGTGAATAGGAGAGGGAGATTTTCTGTTTAGGTTTTGGAAGTAGCAATTTTACATAATGGGAAATTTGCAATACTATTTATTAATACTGGATTATTTTCTTTCAGAGGCTTGACATAAATCAAGCCTCTGAAAATTAAATAGTGACCTTGTTCCTTATATTTACTTCCCTTTTAAGCTTTCAATTTTTTTCTACTTGAGTACTACATAGGATTTTAGGAGAAAAAAATAATAATAATATATCCAAACACTCATGTAATTCATAATTCTGAAATTAAGTTTGCCTCCAGAGATGGAATCACAGCAAATGTTGCTTTTCTTTTTCCTATTTGATCTAAAGATCAAATGTGAAATGTTTTTTTTTACTCTTGGTTTATTTTTTTGAGTGTATATTGTTTGCAGTGAAAAGTTAAATTGATTCTGTAGTAAACTAGTTTTCTATTTTAAACACCCAGATTACTCTCTGGATACTCCCAGTCTACCATAGAACCACATATACGAATATATTGCTGTCTATTGAGAGATCAGATAAAGTGGTGATTCAGTGCTACCCTTCTTTATATTTGTTCCCATTGAAATCTGCTCTTTCCCTAATTTTCTTTCTTCTGTCCTACTCATGGTCTGAACCTAAAATGGTTTAATGAGCTGGTTAAGAAGCCAGTACACACATACATGTACACACACGTGTGTATATACATACATGCATGTATATACATATATACACACGTGTGTATATATACATATATGTATACGTGTGTGTGTATATATACATATATAGTTGGGTTTTTTTTAAGAACAAAAATCTGGATCCAATTTCAGACTGTTTCTCTCTTAACTCTTCTCGCCAGAGAGACATTTATGGTTATCTTTGAAACGTCCCTCAGCACTCCTTTATAGGAAGATTATAAACGTTTAGAGTTTCATCATTAAACACCATTCACCATTATGACCCTTTTTTCCCATAATTATAAGCATAAATGGATATAATTTTGTTAATAAGAATCTCAGGGGGCTGGCCGGTTAGCTGACTTGGTTAGAGCAAAGCCTTATAACACCAAGGTCATGGGTTCCAGTCCCCACACTGGCCAGCCACCAAAAAAAAAAAGAAATCTCAGTTGACCAAACTGTTCATTCTCCTGACTATTTTAGTATGTGAGGCTCTTAAATTCAGAAATAAATGTTAATGTTGGCTAAAACCCAGTTTTGACACATTGTTTATAAAATAAGTCACTTTAAACTTTAATGAAATTGCAGGTACTTGTGTAGAAATATGAACGGAATTTATTTAGACTTTATCATACTGTGTAAATACTGCATTTCCATCACAGCAAATTGCATTATTTAAAAATATGTTGATATTCAGTATTTTTTAATTTTACTTTTTATAAAATTTGAAAACATGATTTGATCATCACATGTTGTATGCATGAATTGAAATATAACTCACAAATATGTATAATCAATACATTTCAATAAAAAAATTGAGAATGCTTAGTAGGCCACAAAAAAAGGTATTAGGAAACTGCAAAATGAGTGTGTATGCATGAATTGAAATATAACTCACAAATATGTATAATCAATACATTTCAATAAAAAAAATTGAGAATGCTTAGTAGGCCACAAAAAAAGGTATTAGGAAACTGCAAAATGAGTAGTTTAGTGGAATTACAAAACACATTTCTTTAATTTACATGGATTAAAGTATCTTTGCTGCTTTTTTCTCCGTTCCCTTCCCTGCTCAAAACTATGAGAGAGAGAATAATTTTTTGCAGTAATGTAAAACCATATTTGGACATGAACTGTATTAATACTGTATATTACTACACACATTGCTGTATAGGAATGGCTACACAAAATCATGGAGGTAGAACTTAATATTTTTAAAATAGTTTTTCAAGGGAAATTTGTACTGTGCTCATTGTTTGCCTTATAAGTCCTGACTTTAAATCTAATTCTAAGACCATTCTGCTATAGTAGGCTTGATGTGTAAGTGAGCCCCACTTCAGTCATATAGTTTAGAGGCCTCAAACCTCTCCTCTCTCTGTTAGTCTTATGCCCATTCTCTCAGAAGAAGGAAAAGTCACTCCAGCAGAGCTCCAGTCTGGTGTGTCTGTCCCTAATTTTATAAAATCCACCAGTTAAGTAGCTTCATTGTAGCGGTGATTACTTTTCTAGTTATAAGAACTACCCACAGCAAACCATTTGGTGAAGAGTTTTGGTTAGGTAGACACAGAGAAATAGACACTATACCTAACAGTGGTTTTAGAAGAAGTGTTAGGCATGATCAGTGTTAGGAAATATGGATTTGAAACAGAACATGTTTGAGACATTCAGAGGGAAGGAACACAGCATTTGTGGGTTATACCCACAGACCTCTTTACCTTTGTTAGAGTACTGGCTTCTGCACTCTTTGTCTACTGCCTACCTGTGCAGAACACAAACACACATATAAACAGCTAAAAGAAGCATTCTGATGCGAATAACACTTCCAGTTTTAGAAATTTGTGAAAGTGATCATCAAGGCAAAGCACCAGAGACTGAAAGGAGCGATTAAAATCTCAGGTAGTTTAGACATGAGCAAGAGGTATAGTTAGAGAGTTTGTCCCCTCCCTCTTTTATTTTTTATCCTTTACTGCAAAGAAATGCTTTCTATATTTTCTGTTGTACCAGGCATAAAGGCCAGAGAATATCATAATTCTTCTTTTTTACTACAGTGTTAATGATTCTAGTTTCAGATATCTTTCTTTCTTTTCTTTTATTTTTGGCCCCTCTTCAGTAGGCAGTGGTTAAGAGCACAGACTCTGGAACTAGACTGCCTGGGTATGAATGCTAGCTCTGCCACTCATTACCCATGTGATCCTAGACAATTTATTTAAATCCTCTGTACCTCAGTTTATTCATGTGTGAATTGGGGATAATGATAACTACTTCAAAAGGTCGTTGTGATGATTGAATGAGACAGTATATACAAAGTGCTTAGCTCAGCATCTGGAACATAGTGCTGTGTAAGTGTTGGCTTTAAACCTACATATCTCAAAATTCTTCGAATTGATCTGTATGTAACAATTACAAAAACTTAAACTAATGAATAAATATGCAAATATGCTACATTCTAAGTGTAATAAATGACAATTATTTGCAAACTCAATCATGCTTAATATGCATACTTTTATTTCTTTTAGATTCGTACAGGGCATAAATAAAATCAGTATCTTTTCTCTTTCAACTGTCCATTTCTTTCTTGGTAAAGCAAAAGTGTTTACCTACCAAACTCTGATATAAAAGTTTTGTCTCTGCCTAGCACAGTACTTTGTGCTAATGGGTACTTTCTATATGTATTTGTGGAATATAATCATATTGGGGAATAATAATTAGATTTATTTGATTAATTGGATTTGGAGGTTGAGGGAGGAAAATCAAAGTTGATTTAAGATGATGATGCTTGACATAGGTTGTGCCGGCATTAATAGTAGTAAGCCTTTCTTATGTACTTATAAATCTGTTATCCTGATGATTCTGCTTAGAGAGGCATTGTATTTAAGATCACAGGCTTTGGAAACTTGTACTATGTGACCTTAGGCAAGCCACGTAACCTCTTTGTGACTTAGTTTTCTCATCTCTAAAATTATGATAATTTTACACATATCTTGCAGAGTTTTGGTGAAGATGAAATGTAGTAATAGCTATGAAATATATCATTTCATTTATTGATACAGTAAGCGATTGCTGTTACTGTTATTACCACCATTATTACCTCCAAGTTTCTAATAATTTATTTTTTATTTATTTATTTATTTATTTTTATAAAGCATAGGATTTATTGAGTCTATGACAATTGTAATCAGGAGATGCATAGGTCAGGTTGGCCTGAGAAATGCACTCTGAAGAGGGACCAGTAGGGCTTAGCATTTCATAATCATAAGAAAGGGGAAGGACCAGAGGGGAGAGAGAGGGACAGGCCCCTTCATTACTTCATCAGGTTTCCTGTTGGTTGTGCATGATGTCTAGATCTGGGATTGTTATCAGGTTACATCCTTTTTTTTTTTAAATTTTCCTTAATTTTATTTTGTCGAAATACAATGAGGTTGATTATTGTGGCCCATTACCGAACCCCCTCCCTCCTTCCTCTCCCCCTTCCCACCCAACAATGTCCTTTCTGTTTGCTTGTCGTATCAACTTCAAGGAGTTGTATTGTTAAGTCTTCTCCCCCCAGTGTGTGTGAATTTATTTATTTATTTTTAGCTCCCACCAATAAGTGAGAACATGTGGTATTTCTCTTTCTGTGCCTGACTTGTTTCACTTAATATAATTCTCTCAAGGTCCATCCATGTTGTTGCAAATGGCAGTATTTCATTCGTTTTTACAGCTGAGTAGTATTCCATTGTGTGAATATACCACATTTTCC
>NW_007737916.1:20190-20511 GCF_000696425.1 Galeopterus variegatus | reverse complement strand
GGATCTGAAGATCTGTGATTTTTCCTATACCTGCGAAGTTGTCTGCCAGTATTTTGTTGAATATATTTTCAATGCAATCTCCTTTTTCCTCCCCTTTTGGGATACCCATTACCCAGATATTTGAGCGCTTTAGGTTGTCTGATATCTCTCTCAGATTTTCTTCAATGCCTTTGATTCTTTTTTTCTTTTTTTTTGTCTTCTTGTGTTATTTCAAACAGCCCATCTTCAAGTTCAGAGGTTCTCTCTTCAACTTCGACAAGCCTGCTGGTTAAACTCTCCGTTGTGTTTTTTATTTCACTGAATAGCTTCTTCAATTCAGCA
>NW_007737916.1:0-20121 GCF_000696425.1 Galeopterus variegatus | reverse complement strand
TGGGGTTGCCAATTTGGTATGGCTACGTCAGTGACTACTCAGTTGGACACTAGTGTCAGGCAAGTCCAAAATTGACTACCGGGAAGATGGCGGGGCGTTCACGCCGCTCCCTCCAGTGAGTCTCAGCTCCCGCGTTGCGCTCCCATGTTGAGCTCCCGCGGCAGCCTCCGCAGCCAGAGCCACCCTGGCCGCCTCTCACCGCCTCTGGCACTCCTGGCTCCTGTTCGCGCCGCAGCCTGCTCAGTCTCTCTTTGGCTCGCGGTTCCAGCCGCGCCCGGGGCCGGGGAGGCGACAGCCCCCTCCCCGGCAGATACCGCAGTTGTCGGACCCTGAGTCCCGGTGGCAGGGCTGTGCAGCCCGGCCCGGCACTGAGGGCAGCAGCTGCAAGGCTGGGCGCCGAGTGGCAGCCGCTTTGGCAGCTTTTTCCTGGGGAGAATTTTGTAAATTTCACAAAATAGCACGCACTCCAAACCTCTGCAGGTATTATGAGAGTCCCCTTCAAGGTCTCAGCAGTCCTTCAGAGCAATCCACCTGGGTAGTAACAGCTACCCCCGGCACAAGCAAGGACACCAGAGATTCTGACTCACCATCAGGCTTTCTGAGTTCCTCTTCTTGCTGGTGGCCTCTGGGATCCTGCCGGCGCGGGGTGTTGGTAGTTCACTCCCTTCCCACCGCCATGTTTCCCCATATCTAATAATTTAATGTATATTTTCATGGTTATATTCTGATGTACAAATTCTGTTTCTGAAATGTTTGATCATTTGAGTTTGAGGAAATTTCAAGGAGCCGTGTCATCCTGGTTTTCCTGTTCTCTTAGCTCTATTACTGAACCTATGCCAAGCTCTAAACGGAAGTAATGAAGTGCCATTTGGGTTTGCACCCTGGGGTGAGGGTTATGACAGGGCTCACAGGAGAGAGAGGTCTCCTGTTGACATTCTTTTCTAAGATGCAAAGTTTGTCCTTCTGTAATTTAAAAGGTAAATTTGAGTTCACTGGTAGGAAACCACTAATAGGATTTATACTTATAGGCACCATCAGTGACTAGCAGTTGGCATTTTTATCATGAAAAATTTTCAGGTTATATATAATCTATTGTGGTAGTTATTTTTGAAAAAGAAGCAACATTCAGTTGAGTAGAGTTTGGGTCCTTTTTTTGTAAATTGTTTAATATCCAGTATGTTTTTTTCTTCTCTTTGTAATATGGTTTGCAGAATGAAACAGTCACTTACATTTTTGCTTTCTTCCCTACATATTTTGCGGTATCATAGAATTTTCAAAGCTGAAAGGTGTGTTAGTTATCATTTGCTTCCAGTCCCTTTATTTCAAAGATGAGGAAACAGACTTAGAGAGTTTGATATTTGGCTAGGTTGAGATTTATGCTATCTGTACAAAATACGTGTGAGATTTGGATAGACTGTATGACTAGTTAATGATAGACTGTGACCGAGAACTCAGATATTCTGAATCCTAATGCTAGTACTTTTTAACCACCTAACCTTAGTATTTCCCAACTGAAAAAAAAAGTCTTAAGGGTTTTTTTGCCATATGCTGAAGGAATGGGAGGAGAGAGAGAGAAAGGTAAAAAGAAAAGAGGATCTGCAACTGATAAAGGAAGACATGGGACATGATATAATAGAACAATTTACCTAGCAATTGTAGTGTATAGTGAGGTAGAATAGTGTAGAATTTAAGAGCTTGAGCATTAAAACCAAGTGGTCTGGGTTCTGTTTCTGGCACTCCTACTTCATAACTCTGTGACCCTGGGCGAATTATTTTTCTTAGCCTCAAACTTATTTTTTTTTTCCTTTTCCTTTTTTCATTGATAGAAGTGGGGTAGGTGCTAATACTAACTACTTCACTAATGTTCTGGACTTACATATTTGCCTATTAGTGGGGAAGGGGAAACCAGTTATGTGGTAATGAGTTGGCTTTAAAATAGTTGATTTAGGTGCTGTATATGACTGAGCACACACACACAATTTTTCAGGGACCTTTTATTAAGGAATAAATAATAGATATGTTTTGAGGCCTTTCATTTTGATACGTGCTCTCACTTCTGCTGCCTGTAGCAATGAAGGGATACGAGAGTTCAGTTTATTTACTTTTATTTTTTTACTTTTTATTAGGAATATTCATGAGATACAAAGCTAATTGTCACCCCTCCTGCCCATGATGTGAAGGCCAGATTCATACTGGGGGCATACCCCTTACCAGAAATTTCTTTTGTACCCCTCATCTCCCCCAGTTTACCCGCCTCCCCCCACTATGTAGCCTCCCTCTGTAAGTCCACAGCACTACTGTGATCTTTTTTTCCGTCCTTCCTTTCTCTCTTGGCTCCCACATATGAGTGAGCACATGTGGTATTTATCCCTCTGTGCTTTGCTTATTTCACTCAGCATAAGTTTCTCCAGGTTCATCTACGTTGTTATAGATTCTTTTTTTTTTTTTTTTTGTCTTTTTCGTGACTGGTAAGGGAATCGCAACCCTTGGTGTGGTGTCGCCGCACCGCGCTCAGCCACTGAGCGCACCGGCCATTCCTATATAGGATCTGAACCCGCAGCAGGAGCATCGCTGCGCTCCCAGCGCCGCACTCTTCTGCATGCGCCACGGGGTCGGCCCTCATCCACGTTGTTATAAATGGGAGTATTTCATTCTTTTTTATGGCAGAGTAGTATTCCATAGTGTATATATACCACCGTTTCCTTATCCAATCATCTATTAATGGCCTTTTAGGTTGGTTGCATATCTTGGCTATTGTAAACAGAGCTGCAATAAACATGGGAGAGCAGGTATCTTTTCGACATGATGATTTCCATTCCTCTGGATATATACCCAGAAGGGGGATTGCTGTATTATATGGAAGATCTTTCTGTAGTTGTTTGGGAAACTTCCATATTGTTTTGCATAGTGGTTGTACTAATTTACAGTCCCACCAGCAGTGCAGTAGTGTTCCCTTTTCTCCACACCCTCGCCAGCATTTGTTATTCACCGTCTTTTTGATTATAGCCAGCCTAACTGGAGTGTGGTGGTATCTCAATGTGGTTTTAATTTGCATTTCTCTGATGACTAGTGATGTTGATTTTTTCATGTATCTATTGGCTATTTGTATGTATGTCCTTTGAGAAATATCTTTCTTTGAAAAATGTCTATTCAGCTCCTTTGACCATTTTTTAATTGGTCTCTCTCTTTTTTTTTTAAAATTGTTTAATTGCTTGTTCTGTGTATATTCTGGATATTAATCCCTTGTCGGATGCATAGTTGGCAAAAATTTCCTCCCACTCTGTAGGTTGTCTTTTCACTCTGTTGATTGTTTCCTTTGCTGTGCAGAAACTTTTTAGTTTGATATAGTCCCATTTTTTTTTTTTTTTTTCTTTTGCTGCTTGTGCTTTTGGACTCATGTTCATAAAGCCTGTTCCCTGACTAACTGCTGAAGTGTTTCACTTATGTTTTCCATTAGTAATTTTACAGTTTCAGGTCTTATACCTAGGTTTTTAATCCATTTTGAGTTGATTTTAGTGTATGGCGAGAGGTGCATATCTAGTTTCATTCTTCTGCATATGAATATCCAGTTTTCCCAGCGCCACTTGTTGAAGAGGCAATCTTTTCAACAATATTGGTTTTTGCTGCCTTTGTCTAATATCAGATGGCTATAAGCCTGAGGAGTGATTTCTGGGTTCTCTATTCTACTCCACTGGTCGGAATGTCTATTTTTGTACCAGTACCATGCTGTTTTGGTTACAACAGCTTTGTAGTATAATTTGAAATCAGGTAGAGTTATGCCACTGGCTTTATTTTTTTGCTCAGGATTTCTTTGGCTATTTGGGGTCTTTTATTTTTCCATATGAAAGGTAAGATTGTTTTTTCCATTTCTGTGAAGAATATCACTGGTATTTCGATGGGGATTGCATTGAATCTGTAGATTGCTTTGCATAGTATTGACATTTTCACAATGTTAATTCTTCCAATCCAGGAGCATGGAATATCTTTCCATCTTTTTGTGTCTTCTTTAATTTCTTTCAGAAGTGGTTTGTAGTTCTCATTGTAGAGGTCTTTCACCTCTTTGGTTAAATGGATCCCTAGGTATCATATTTTTTGTGTGACAATTGTAAATGGGCTTACTGTCTTTATTTCTCTTTCTGTTATTCATTATTTGAGTATATAAATGCTACTTATTTGGGGGCATTTGTTTTGTATCCTGCAACATTACTGAAGTTATTAACCAGCTCTAGGAGTTTTTTGATAGAGTCTTTAGGTTTTTCTATATATAGTATCATGTCATCTGCAAATAGAGATAGTTTGACTTCTTCTTTTCCAATCTGGATTCCCTTTATTTCTTTCTCTTGCCTGATAACTCTAGCTAGTACTTCTAGTACTTTGTTAAATACATGTGGTGAGAGGGGACATCCTTGTTTTGTTCCTGTCCTTAAGGGGAAGGCCTTCAATTTTTCCCCATTCAAAATGATACTGGCAGTGGGCTTGTCATAAATGGCTTTTATTGTGTTGAGGTATTTTCCTTCTATACCTAATTTGTTGAGAGTCTTTATCATGAAGCGATGTGGAATTTTGTCAAATGCTTTTTCAGCATCTACTGAGATAATCATGTGGTCTTTGTCCTTGAATTTGTTGAGATGATTTATCACATTTATTGACTTTGTATGTTAAACCATCCTTGCATCCCTGGGATAAATACCACTTGATCACAGTGTATAGTTTTTAAAATATGTTGTTGTATTCTAATTGCTAATATTTTGTTGAGGATTTTAGCATCTAGGTTCATCAAGGATATTGGCCTATAATTTTCTTTTGTGTTGTGTCTTTATTTGGTTTTGGGATCAGAGTTATGTTGGCCTCATAGAATGAGTTTGGGAGAGTAGCTTCTGTTTCAATTGTTTAAAATAGTTTGAGGAGAATTAGTATTAACTCCTCTTTAAACATTTGATAGAATTCAGCCGTGAAGCCATCCAGACCCGGACTTTTTTTTGTTGGAAGATTGCTAATTACCACTTCAATCTCCTTGCTTGTTATTGGTCTGGTCAGGTTATCTATCTCTTCTTGGTTCAGTCTTGGTGGTTTATATGTGTCTAGAAACTTATCCATATCTTCCAGATTTTCATATTTGTTGTCATACAGTTGTTTATAAAAGTCTCTAATGATTCTTTGTATGTCTGTTGTATCAGTTGTGATGTCTCCCTTTTCATTTCCGATTTTTGTTATTTGGGTCTTCTCTCTTCTTTTTTTTTGTTAACCTAGCTAATGGTGTGTCTATTTTATTTATCTTCTTGAAAAACCAAGTTTTAGTTCTGTTGATCTTTTCTATTGTTTTTTGGGTCTCTATTTCATTTAGTTCTGCTCTGATCTTAATTCTTTCTTTCCATCTACTACCTTTAGGTTTGGATTGTTGTTTTTCAAGTTCTTTGAGGCATAGTGTTAAGTCGTTTATTTGAAGTCTTTCCATTCTTTTGACATATGCATTTACTGCAATAAATTTGCCTCATAGTACTGCTTTTGCTGTATCCCACAGGTTTTGTTATGATGTATCATTATTTTCATTAGTTTCTAGAAATTTTTTGATTTCCTGTTTAATTTCTTCTGGACCCATAAGTCATTCAGGAGCCTATTATTTAGTTTCCATGTATTTGTATAGCTTCCCGCGATTTGCTTATTGTTTATTTCGAGTTTTAGTTCATTATGGTCAGAAAAGATAGTTGGAATGATTTCAATTTTTAAAAATTTGCGGAGAGTAGATTTGTGACCTAATATGTGGTCTATCCTGGAGAATGTACCATGAACTGATGAGAAGAAAGTGTATTCTTTAGCTGTTGGATCAAATGTTCTGAATATGTCTGCCAAGTCCATTTGGTTTAGGGTATAGATTAAATCCTGTGTCTCTTTGTTGGCTTGTTGCTTGGAAGACCTGTCCCATATTGAGAGAGGGGTGTTTGGGTCACCAGCTATTAATATATTAGGTACTATTTCTTTCTTTAGGTCTAAGAGTGTTTGCTTAATATATCTTGGTGCTCCGGTATTGGGTGCATACATGTTTATGATTGTTATGTCTTCTAGTTGGATAGTTTCCTTTATCATTATATAGTGGCTTTCTTTTTCTTCTTTTATGTTTTTTTGGTTTAAAGTCTATTTTGTCTGATATAAGAATAGCTACTCCTGCTTGCTTTTGGTTTCCATTTGCATGGTATATCTTTTTCCATCCCTTCACTTTTAGTCTATGTTTATATCTACAGGTGAGGTGAGTCTCTTGAAGACAGCATATACTTGGGTCTAGCTTCTTAATTCAGTCAGTCTGTCTCTGACTTTTGAATGGGGAGTTTAGTCCATTCACATTTAGAATAGTTATTGACAAGTGTTGCTTAATTCCTGTCATTATTGAGAAGTGTTGTTTAATTCCTGTCATTTAATTGCTAGTTGTTTAGGTGGTTTAAATATTTTTTGATCATTATTTCCCCTTTTATTTCTCTTCTTCAATGTTAATTGGGAATTAAAGGTGGAATGATTTAGTTTCTTTCTCTTTCTTGCTGGCATTTTTGTTTTAACTGTGGGTTTTGCTCTTTCTTGTGTATTTGTGATAGTGGTCACCATTATTCAGATTCCAGATGAATGACTCCCTTGAGAATTTCTTGCAAGGCTTGTTGTGTGGTGGTGAACTCCCACAACTTTTGTTTGTCTGGGAAATACACTATTTCTCCCTCATTTCTGAAAGAGAGCCTTGCTGGGTAAAGAATTCTTGGCTGTCAATTTTTTTCTTTTAGTATTTTGAATATATCATTCCACTTTCTTCTGGCATGTAGGGTTTCAGTTGAGAAGTTTGCTGTTAGTTTGATGGGAGTTCCCCTATAAGTGACCTGACGCTTTTCTCTTGCTGCTTGTAGAACTCCCACTTTGTCTTTGAGCTTTGCAAATTTAACTGTTAATGTGTCTTGGGAAGGATATTTTGGGATTGAATCTGTTTGGGGACCTTTGAGCTTCCTGTATCTGAAGGTCTGTATCCTGCCCTACACCAGGGAAGTTTTCTGTTACTATTTCCTTGAGTAGGTTTTCAGTACCTTTTCCTTTCTCCTCCCCTTCAAAAATGCCCACAATTTGGATGTTAGAGTGCTTGAGGTTGTCTGCTATCTCCCTTAAATTTTCCTTATTATTTTTAATTCTTTTTTCCTTTTTTTTGTCTGAGTTATTTCGAACAGACCATCTTCAAGCTCTGAAATTCTTTCTTCTGCTTGCTCTACCCTGCTGCTCAAGCTCTCAGATATGTTTTTTATTTCATTGAGCAAGTCCTTCATTTCTAGAAGTTCTGCTACACTCTTTTTTAAGGTATTAATCTCTTTGTAGATTTCCTCCTTCATATTCTGGATGGGTTTTTTTTGTTGTTTCATTGTGTTCTTTGATTGAGTTTTCCTTTATTTCTTCAAGTTTTCTTAAGATCATTGCTCAAAATTCTTTTGCAGACATTTCAAGGATTCCCTGATCCATGGAGTCTGACTTTGGAGCATTACTGTATTCTTTTGGTGGTGTCACTTCTTCTTGATTGTTTGTGCTTTGAGTGTTTTTTCACTGACGCTTGGTCATTTGGTAGAGGGTTGGCTTCTTCTATTACATTGAGGTTGGATGTGGAGTGGCCCTGGTTGCTACTGTGGAGGTGAATTGTCTTTGCTTGACAGTAGGTGTGGTGGTGGTTATGTTAAATTACCTTGGTTTCTGTTCCAGACTCTGTGGTGGTAGAGTGAGCCCCTGGCGCTGTGTGGTTCTGCCAGGCTAAACTCGGCAGGTTGGACCCTGTAGGCTGGTGCAACCCCCTGAGTCCAAGAAGGGGTGAGAGGCCACGTCTAGCCATACAATTCCGCTGGTGCTTGCTGCCATTGTGGGCGGGCTCGCTCACCTGAGTGGCGCTGGTTTGGGGTGCAGGTGCAGGGTCTGGCTCACTTCCCCCTGGGTCTGAGGTGGGGTAGGGGGCTGTGTCCAGCCACATGGTTCCGCTGGTGCTAGCCACCAAGTTTTGGATGCTGAGATGTCCAAAGTCTAGGGCTCTCTCTTGCTGGAAACTCTCTACAGAGTCCCTTGGTGACACAGGCAATCATACGGCAAGGCCTTGCAAGAGCACTTCGGGAGTTCAGTTTACTTAAAAAGCACCAGCAGTGGTCATTTCATTGACCAGTTGTCAGGAACATACAGGACAGCAATCTGACAGACCAAGTTGGATAGAAAATGGAAATATGAGCATACGAGGATTTAGGAGTTGCTCTAGTCTTCTAAAGTTTGCAAACAAAGCCATAGATTGGGGACTTGAGATAAGGGAAATAAAATTAAATAAAAACCCAATTAAAAGTGAACATATAGCCTTCCAATTCTACAAAGACTAAAATCAGACTAAGGTTTTCTGGATGAGATCAATGTCATTTCTCTTACAACTCCTGGAACATTCCTGCCAAATGTGGCTGAAGCAAACTTTAATTTTGTTAGTGCTCTCTCCATTCTTAGAAGATATTCAATAAGTTTTCATTCATGTGGAAGAGCTTGGCTAAGAGCCACTCTGTAGATTGTAGATAGCCAATTAGATATGGATGACATCCTTGGTTCTTCTTGTATTCTATCTATACAAAATGCACAAAGGTCATTCTGACCTCAGTAAGGGATATATACTGGCTGGAGTTTTGGAAGGACATGGTGGATAGATAATTCCTTTACGTTTGACAGCAGAGGCCTTGGGAGTATCTATGGGCGAGGGCGCCTGTTGTTTTCTTTTCCCAGCAGAGCACAGTGGCATGAGTGCCACTCTTGTAAATAAGAATGTTAATATAATCTGCCTGCTTTTAAGGAGTTTGTGCTTATCGTTGTCCCCCAATTTTAAGATGCTGAGATTTGTAAATGCATTCAGTTTCTGAAATGTGAAAGGTGAATAAATGTTTATCTTAGAGTTCAGGAAATATGCTTACAAATACAAGTTATATTTTCCTAAACAGTTACATTTTAAAACTTTAACTCTTTTAGGACAGCAAGGGAGAAGCTTTAATTAGGCAGCAAGTAATTAATTACCAAAATAATTTCATTGTTTGCCATGGGATTCCAGGGGAAGGAGAGATTACTTTGGGTCATCAGGAAAGACTTAATAGAGGAAGAAGTGTTTGAGTCTTGTTATAAGACAGACAAGTATTCATATGAATAGAGTTGAAAGAGAGACAACTTCCTCAAAATGTGGAATGATGAAGCGCAAGTACAGAGACCCCAAATCACAGAATTCAGTAGATAGTAAATCAGCTTACTTTGTAGATGAATGGCGTGAGATAAGGCAGAAAGCCTTAGAAGAAATATAGTCCATTCTTTGGAGAGTAGAGAGCCAATTAAAAATAGATTTTTATGCAGGAAATGACCCAAAATGTTTTATAAAGACTTATTTATTGTGATATGAAGAGCGGATCCAAAGTGAAAGAGTGACAAGATCTAGGATGATTTGAAAAAATGTTAGTACATAGGCTCGTGATGAGGTTAACCTTGATGATAGGAGCTATGTTGCAAAGTAATACAAAGAACAGACATTTCACAAAGGAGAAAGAAAAAACTGTCACAACTAGGTAGCTAGGGAAGATACAAAATCGTATAAAATCACTCCCCTCACAGAATGATGACTCCTGAATTAAATTCATGTGTTTTATTAGGCTCTGACAAGTTAGCTATGGTTGTGTTAAACAACTACCAGATTATTTGGTTTTGATGAATAGTTTTTCTTATAAATGGGAAAATCTGATTGTGAATAAAAAAAAATAGCTTTTACTTATTGTCCCCCATTTGTCAGCATTGATGGATAATAAAGTATAGTGTTACTTTCTCTCCTATAGTGTAGATATTTTTTCTAGATTGTTTATTATTTGCTATTTTTTGCTTTTGAAAAGAAAAAAGGTATAGATCTTATAGCTACTAGGGGTTCAAGTGCAATAATTAGAAAGGACACACAAATTTTGAAATAGTATTTTATGCCTCTTGACCTCAGGTACAAAACACAAGATGAAGCAGTTAAATAGCAAAGCAAGACAGAAGGGACAGAAAATTAAAGTAAGTGTTTTCTATATATTGCATCTATGTTCCCATTAATCTCTGTTTTGTTATGTAACTGCTCCTTCTGAATGTTCTGAATATGAAGAAAACTATGGGTAAGAAAAGGGTGTAATTTGGTTAGGTTTAAATAAACCCACAAGAGTAAATGTTTGTTACTTTTAGTTCTATTTAAAACAGTACCTGCCTACCTAATTGTAACCTAAATGTTCTTGGGTAAGAAAAAAATTGGGCTGTGATCATGGAAGCACATTTAAATCTCTTGCCAGCAGATATTTAAAGTGAAAGAAATCACAATGGTCAGATTGTCTCCTTTTCCATTTTAAGCCAGTCAAAGCTTCTATTTTTTCAGTGTAGCTATTCTTTCTAGTGGCATCACCTTTTGAGATGGTCAGCAATCAAAGCATATTAATCTTTGAATCTCTCTTATATCCGTTTTTTTTAATTGGTGAGGTCTTAATTTCGTGACAGCCTCTTAGTATTTTTCTCTAAGTTTAAGATTTCTTATTCATGGGAATGACATATAGGGTGGATTCTGGCTGAACACATTTTTAGGACCATGTAGCTTATTTTTATTAATAGTAATAACCGTAACCAATGTTTATCATAGTATAGTTTACAAAGTTTACTTTCACACTTTGCCTACTTTGATCTTCACACCAGCTCACCGAGAAGCCCCATTTTTTAAATCCCTTCTATTTTAGAGGTGAGGAAATTGAGGGTCAGAGAAGGTACCAGGCTGTGTGACTCTAAATTACTGTCCTTTTCTACTTTGTTGCACTTGACAGAGTATAAAAGAGACCCCCAAACAGTTGTTATTCCTACTTGTCCAGGACTTTAAGGACAGATATTTTAGAAGTTGTGAGATGATGATACTGGCTATGATTATTTCCTATGAACCATAGGATGTGTCAGACAGCTTTGCTTCCAGTTTTCACTACTCTACTTGACCTGGGATAAGACAGTTGATTTCTGAGCCTCATATTTCTCCTCTGCAAAGGTATTTGTCTCATAAGTGTGCGAGAATTAAATAGAGGAAGTTTTATAAAGTATATAGCACATATCTGTAATCTATAAGTGTCTGTTCCTCTTTTTACATGCAGTCTCATGAGAAGTGACATGTCCGTTCTGATACAAAACATGTTGGGAATTTTACAAGTCTTGGATGCTCCCTGAAGAGGCAGCTGTTTTGAATTCCTGGAATATATCCTCATATGATGGACTGTTCTGGTTTCTAAATGCCCAACAAGAAATTCTATAAGTCAGAAAAAGTAAATTGTTTATATAATTGAAACTTTTGGAAAAGTTCATTGCATTACAGATCTTGAGATCTGAAAATTACTGTGAAAAGAAATGGGGCAATGATAGAATGTAGATTCATAGCATGATAAATAAATGTTAGTTCCTTTTGTGGTGTACTTTTGTTGTCATATACTCTTAACGTTTTTATTCTGAGAATAACAAGCTTGAAATGTTTCCCTTCAACATATTGAACTGATGCTTAAAACTTTGTGTTATCAAGCAAAATCACTATTTTAATGTGGTTTTATATCATAATCCGTGTGCTGCATTGTGCATGGAGCATAGCATATTCTTGGTGTTAGTATTTCATGATTAAGCAATAAAATGCCAGCTGTCCTGAACCAAAATAGCTTCTCTATGTTGGTGATACCATTACGTCTCATTGAGTTTTACTTTTCTGAGTTCTTGCTGTGTAAATATTATTCTTATTTTCCCATTAATCCTGTCTTACTCCCTTAGATAATTTTTCCTCGGTATCTTTCTTCCCAACATGTTTTGTAGTCTTCTCTTGGACTTCTGTGTTCTTGTTTGTGGGCTGTTCACGTGGAAAGCCTTTTTTCTCCCACTCCTTTCATTCATGAAGTATTTATTGAGATTCCTCTGTTTTCTGGTCACTAGAATTAGTCGGGCAAAACAAAACTGATTATTCCATATTCCATGACCAAAAGGAGTGCTTATTCTCATGGGAAAAACAGATTATTGTACTGTGGAATGATGAGAGTTATGATAGGGATGGCCCAGGGAGAGCAGAACCACAAAAATAGAAGCAATACTGGTTTATGAAACGTCCAGGGCATATTGTATATATACCAAGTGAAAATGATAATCTGTTTTGTTATACAAGGAACAGAAGATTCAAGCCTAAGACTTCTGCCATTAGACAAGTGAACTCTGGGCATCAGGTTCCTAACATGTAAAACAAAAATTCTGAATAAGATCAAAGTTTCTCAAACTGTGCTTAATAGGATATTAGTAAACAACATACAAATACAAAGCTCCGTAGTCCAAACCATTTATGTGTTATTGAGTTAAACAAAATTAAATACCTTTCCTTGTTGTTAGATTTCTCAGTTTTTAATAGATTATAAGTTATAAATCTTTAAGAAAGTAATAGAATGTACTTCTTCCCACATATTTTTTCCATCATGGAATTCTCTTTGTGCACTTATCAATTGAGTTAGACTGCCAGTAGCAATCTCAAGAAATAGTAAATTAAACAGTGCAAACATTTAACTCTTGATTTAGGTGTCTGATCCAGTGTGAGTTTATTTTTCTATATGGTATGAGGTAAGGGTCAAAGTTTTTTTTTCCATAATGCTTTCCAGTTTTGCCAGCACCTTTTGTTGAAAAATTATTCTTTCATTGTATTATCTTGTTATCTCTGTTGAAAATTAATTGACCATAGGGCTGGCGGGTTAGCTCAGTTGGTTAGAGCATAGTGCTGTTAACACCTAGGTCAAAGGTTTGGATCCTCTTACTGGCCAGCAGACAAAAAAAAAAAAAAAAATTGACTGTATATGAGGGTACTTCAAAATGTTCGTGGAGAAGTAGAATTAAAAGATAATACTAGTCTTTCTATGAACTTTTTGAAATACCCTTATCTGTGAAGATCAATTTCTGAGCTCTTTACACTGTTCCACTGATTTTTATCTTCATGTCAATCACTTACCATCTTGATTACGATATCCTTAAAATAAATTTTGATATTGGGTAGTGGAAGTCTTCCGGTTTTGTTCTGTTTCAAATTGTTTGGGCTATTCTAGATTTTTTGCATATAAGTTGAAAATTTTAAAACCAGCATGTTAATTTTTACAAAGCTGTCTAGGATTTTGGTTGGGATTGTGTTGAAACTATAGATCAATTTGAAGGGAATTGACATCTTAACAATGTGGAAACTTTTAAGCCATGAATATGGCGTATCTTTGCTATGGTTTAAATGTCTCCACCAGAACTCCTGTTGAAATTGAATTGCCACCGTTAACAGTGTTGGGAGGTGATTAGATCATGAGGTCTCTGCCCTCATGAACAGATTAATGCCATTATTTCAGAGTGTGTTAGTTATTGTGGGAGTGGGCTCCTGATTAAAGGATAATAAGTTCAGTCCACACGTTGTCTCTCTGACTTGTGCATTCACTTCCACCTTCTGCCATGGGATTACTCTTGCTAGATGATAGCACCATGCTCTTGTTCTTTCCAGCCTCCAGAATTGTGAGATTTATAAACTAATTTTTTTGTAAATTGCCTGGTCTTTGGTATTCTATAATAGCAACAGAAAACTAAGGAAGTCTTTCTATTTAACTCTTCTTTAATTTTTCTTAGTAATGTTTTATAGTTTTTAGTGAACAGTTCTTACACCTGTGGGATTTATATTTATTTGTTTTAAAACAGATATATAACCATTAAAAGAGTCATCCCATTACATGACTGATATGACAATGAAAAATGGGACATTTTAGTTCAATCCTTTGAGTAACTCGTATAACTTCGTATAATGTATGCTATACGAAGTTATTACGCGCCTCACTCAGCCAGTGAGCGGGAACCGGTCTGTATGTGGGATCCGAACCCTTGACGGGAGCGCCGCCGCGCTTCCCAAGCAGCGCACTAGCACAGTGCGCCACCGGGCCGGCCCTGTTTTAAATGTTTTAAATTTTCATATCTGGTTCATGTCTAATATATAAAACTGGTTTTTGTGTATATTATATAAAACTTGGTGTTTGTATACTGATCTTGTGTCATGCAGCCTTGCTAAACTAAGTTATTAGTTGTAGCAGCTTTTTTGTACAATCTGATTTGTATAGTATGCCATTCATCAATAATGAGAATTTAATGTTTTCTTTTCCAAACTAGACTTTTTTCTTTTACCTTACTGAATTGACTATAATTTCTAGTACAGTGTTAAATAGATGTGATACAGCTTTCCCTTGTTTTTGTTGTTAGGGGGTAAACAATTAGCCTTTCACCATTAAGCACAATGTTAGCTATAGGTTTCATTGATGTGATTTATTAGCACGGGGTTATTGTATTGTCCTTTTTATATTGTTGGATTCAATTTGCTAGACTGTTAAAAATTTTTACATCTGAGTGATATTGATCCGTAGTGTGTGTGTGTTTGTTTTGGGTTTTGGTTTTTTTTTTGGGTAGGTCTTTGCCAGAATTTGGTATCACACTAGTGCTGTCCTTAAAGAATGAGTTGAGAAGTATTGCTTCCTTCAATACTTCAAATTTCTGGAAGAGTTTGTGTAGAACTGGTATTATTTCCTCCTTAAATGTTTGGTACAATTGACAAGTGAAGCTATCTGGGCCTGGAATTTTCTTTTGGGGTGGTTTTTAATTAAAATTTCAATTTTATTAATAGATAAAAGGCTACTCAAGTTATTTATTTATTTTTGAGTGAACACTATTAGTTTGTGTGTTTTACGAAACATTTCCGTTTGTCCATTTCATCTAAGTTGAATTTGTTGACATAAATTTGTTCATATTATTTCCTAGTTATCTTTTTGATGTTTGTATTAGTTACCTCTTACTATGTTAACAAATTACCATAAACTTAGCGGCTTAAAATAACATGTATTTTTTCAGTTCCTGTGGTTGAGGAATCTGGCATAGCTAAGCTTGGTCCTCTGCTTCAGGGACTCTTACAAGACTATACGTAACGTGTTAACCAGGGCTGGGGTCTCATTTGGAGGACCAATTGAGCAAGAATCTGCTTCCAAGCTCACATGGTTGTTGGCAGTATCCAGTTCCTTTTGGGTTGTTGAACTGAGGATCTCTATTTCGTGTTAGCTATTGGCTATTCTCAGTATCTACACAAGACTGAAAGGTACTTCTTATTTAAGAGACCCTTGGACTTTTGGTACCCCATTTGCTGTTGCGCAATTGCTTTTCTTGCTACCAACTGTCTCCAGATATTTGGCTAATGATATTTTGTCATCAGTAGCCAAAAATCTGTTCTTTAATATAGTAAGATTAGATATCTGCCACTGACTAGCTGTGCGATCTTAGGCATGCTCCTTGACTTCTCTGAATCTTTTTTCCTAATCTCTGGAATGAGGCCTCTGTATTAAGTTTTCAATCAACTAGAGTTTCCAGATAAGGTAATGAGGGTTCACGATTTATTTTGAAATATAATACTCTAATACAACAGTTTACCTAGTATGTTCCAGAGATATTTAGGAATCCCTGAGACCCTTTTAGAGTGTTTGTAAGATTTAAACTGTTTTCATAATACTTCTAAAACATTATTTGGCATTTCAATCTTATTCTTTCCTCTGTACTGTGGAATTTCCAAAGGCTACATGAGATATGATGATATTTTTGCTATGACAGTTAAAGAAATGTATGTTCTTGTGTTCTTGCATTTTAAAAATTTCTCAGGTTTAATTTCTAACATGGTAAGTATCAATGTGTATGTTGCACATAAATAAAAGCTCTTTGGAGTTCTCATATTTTTGAAGAGTGTAAAGGGGCCCTCAGACCAAAGGGGTTCTGAGGCCTTGAGAATAGCTGGCCTAATGGAAATGATTCAGTATTATCATGTCTACCCTATTGCCAGATTTCTTGGTGCTGGAGATAAAAAACAAATTGTGGCTAGTATTAAGTAATCTGTTGTCATACTGCCCAAGTTTAAATCAGTTCTTTACCACTCTCTGATTTGGGGAAAGTTACTTAAATTTTCTATGATACAATTTCCTCATCTATGAGGTGGGGAAATATATAGGTTATTATAGGTTAAATTAACTTATATAATGCCTGAAAGCCTTTAATACAGTGCTGGTACATAGTATGTACTCAGTAAAAGTTAGCTGTGATGATCATGATGCCACCAGAAATGTGCTTATTGGTACTTTTGTTTTCTAGTTATCAATATGTTTCATTTTGCTTTTGGACATTTCGTTAGCAAATCTTGAAGCTGTCTCTTCTGCCTGCCTGGCAGTATGTGTTCTGTTTTGATGTTCCCATTTGAAGCTGTGCTGGTATACTGATATCTTCTAAACTATTCATACTTAGCCCAGGAAGCTTAATTTATAATATGGCTGACTTGCTTGGGCTTCATTTAAAATTTCACTGGTCATGTCATCCTGCCCCTTACTAATAGGAAGTCTAATAATACTAATCAAACCTTGGAAGTTCTAGTGTGGCACACCTCAGCCCAGACCTCATGAAAAAGTTATTCATTTCATTAAAATATTTTCTTCCAAACTGTGAGCACCTTGAAGGCAAAAGACTGTGTTTTATTCATCCTCGTATCCTATCACCTGGCACAGTGCCTGATACATTATAGGCAATGATACAAATGTATACATATGCATTGTCTTCCATATACACATTTTCTCTCTTTAATTTTGTAAGTAATTAGATTAAAATGATATGAAAAGACAGGTAAAAGATAAAAGACGAAGGTAATAGGGAAGAAGAAAGTGGGGAGAAAAGTCAAGAGAAGGAAAGACGAGAATATCAACAAGTGTTAATCCACACATTGATAGTATGCACTGAAAATATTAGATCTCAAAGCAGAAAAAAGAGAAAATTCATTTCAGTTATTGTTGCTGATGAAAACCATCATGTTTGATCACAGATAATTCAGTTTGTGCCACTGTTAGCCTTAATATTAAAGTGGTATATCTCCCAGTCTCTCTCAGTAGGTGTATGAGAAAAGAATGGTAATACTGTGAGCTTTTGCTGATTGTCAAAGAAATACTGGTCTCCTGTTTTTGTTAGTATCTGAAAAATTTGTATTGGGTACAAATATAGTAAAGCAATATCATTTTGGACTAAATGTCTGAATTAAAGTGTAAAATTCAGACATTTTAATGACTGTCTTATTATTTTTACTTTTGATTATGTGTATTAGCTGAAACTATTCTAATGGAGTAGTACCACTTAAACTTGCTGACAGTTTCATTTCACTAGATAGACTCTACATACCACACACATCAGAATGGAGTTTTCGTCTGATAATGAATTAGATAGCTGTTTCTTTGATTGCATGCTGGATGAAGTTTCTGGCTTATGTTTTAATATCATGCTGTGGGAAGAATACTGTCAAGCTCTTTTACCTGCCCGTAATCCTGCCGACTGGGCCAATTGTCGAGCTAGGGCTAGGTCTGGAGCTCACAGACCCCCTCAAGCCCGTTGTCCAGACTGGGTCACAAACCCAGACCCTTCACATGCCAGGCTTGGTCACCAGACCCGTCACACACAGGTCTGTGAGCTAGGTAACTGGCAAACAGGTCCTTGGAAGCCATAGGTTGGAGAGCATGGCCGTGCGCAGTGCACTCCTGAGGCACTCAGCCCCAGCCAAACTGCAGTGCCCCGCATACACACTAACTCTGCCCACACACAACTTATTTACAAAGAATGCACCACACCACCCCCAACCGGATGGGCAGGTGAGGGGCCTAATTAAATTATTCTATTTTCCCAACAAATACTATCTTTAAACACTAGAATTATGGCTATGGAGTGAGATGCTTCCACAGAGAAGCATTCAAAAATCCATACTAATTGAGGGAATAATAGATTCATTTCCACATTTCATGCTAATTTCAGGGTACATGCTTTTTAGTAGAGTGGAAGAGCTGCAGAACGATTTTTATTATATTAATTTTTTTCCTTTTTCTGCTTTTATGTTTTATTAATTTACATAATTTGATTAGATAAATATGTGTATGATATGAGTGAACTGTGATATATATCTGGACACACAAATAGCCACAAAAGCCTTCTGAGTAATTTTTAAAAGTTGGTTTGCTTATGTTCAAATCTAGCACATTTCTTAGACTAGTGAATTGAGTAGCCCCTGGCAGTTGTTCTCAAAAGTATGGTGGTTACTCAGAGGCCTTGTTAGAGAAGGAAATCACTTCACTTACTGATGCTTAAATGAAAAGACTTAAAAGAAAGGAAACTGACAAACATACAAAAATAAGTAAATAGTCTTTAGTTACAAAAGTGCAATTTAGAATTTACTTTGTTCTACATAGCAGTAAGGATTGACTTGAAAGAAAAATTTCTTTCAAGACATTTTTTGAGATATTAACGTATTAGTAGTAAAACTCACTGATTCAAAAGCTGTAGTTGTGAGATATTTAGATTTAAATATTTTAAAAATGTTTTCTCAAATTAAAATTAGAAGCTTTCTCAAAAATATTTTTAAATGCTTTGTCAAATTAACAAACTCTAAAAGTTAGAAATGAAGAATTGTTCCTGATCCAAGAAAAATTTGATGCGTTCTTTCATTAAGCTTCTCATTTAAAATAGAAGTGTCTTCTGAGAAGACCGTGTTTGTTTCCAGAAGCCCACTTATCATTAAAAAATTATCTTAAAAGTTAGGTTTTGTATGGGCCGGCCCGGTGGCGCACTGGATAAGTGCGCCGCTTGGGAAGCGCGGCGGCGCTCCCACTGAGGGTTCGGATCCCACATACAGACCGGTTCCCGCTCACTGGTTGAGCGAGGCGCGGGAGCAACACCGAGGGTTGCAATCCCGTTGCCGGTCCCCGGTCCGGTACGGGGGCAACACTGAGGGTTGCGATCCGTTGCCGGACACGGAAAAAGACAAAAGACGAAAAAAAAAAAGTTAGGTTTTGTATGTCAGATGTACTCACAGAGTAGTTACACATACCTCTCATAACCTGATGGTGGTACCTTTCTGTTTTTTAAAGGAAATTTCAGCATTTCAGCTTTGCAAGAGAAACTGTATATATAAGAAAACAAGGATAGTGTCTACCTTTAATATTAAATATATAGTATTATATATATATGAAATAGGGATACTTTAATATTTAAAGGCAGACACTATCTTTCTTTGCCTTTTCTTTGTTGGAATATCCACATGGCACTTGTTGTCCATTAGCCAGATGACCACCCTGGGTTTCAGAGATACAGGAATTGAGGAAGGAGATAATAAATCTATCTCTTACAATTAATCTAACAAATGTGTCTTGAACATTTATTATGGCAAAGGACTGTCTTTGGACCCAGATCAAACTATTTCAGACAAGAATGTAGCTAATCTAAGCATTAAGTGAACTGATAAGGAAATATAATCGTGATTGCTTTTCTTTTTACCATCTGGGAAGTACATCACAAATTACATACAACTTATAAGTGAACTTTGGAAGCTTTCATATTTGGGGCTGTCTGTATAGAGCTTTCTGATTCAGTAAGAGATATGAGACATTTTTCCTAAACAATATTATATTTCTAGTCTAGAGAACAGTTTGGCAATATCTAGTAAGTTCGAAGGTGTGCAATACCATATAGCCCAGCAATTTCACTCCTAGGTATTAACAGTTAGAGAAAATTTTATAAAAATTCTCACATATGTGCAAAGAGACGTATTGCTAAAATGTTTATAGCAGCCTTGTTTGTAATAGGAAAAAATTGGAAGCAGGCTAAGTGTCATCAGAAAGGGACTGGATAGATAAATTGTGGTATATTTATAAGTAGATTACTATAAAGTATTGACATTTATGTACCAGTGCTATACATTGTCAGTGAGCAACAATCTTACATATTTAGTGTTAAGTGAATAAAGAAAACAAGTATGATACTATTCAGATAAAATTTTAAAACATACAAAAATGATACTATATATTAGGAAATATATATGTAATAAAAGCATTAAGTAATGCAGGAAAATGATTTTAAAAAATTTTAAGGGGCTGGCCTGTTAGCTCAGTTGGTTAGAGTGTGGTGTTATGACACCAAGGTCAAGGGTTCAGATCCCCTTACTGGCCAGCTGCCAAAAAAAGAAAAAAAAAA
>NW_007737915.1:47903-48684 GCF_000696425.1 Galeopterus variegatus | reverse complement strand
TCAATTTATAAGCCTCCTTTTGTAGTAGATGTCCAGCAGCCAGGGCATGAAGGCAGGGAGCGCAGCCCCGGACAGTGGGATCTAGTTGTTTGGACAGGGCGAAGGAGGGGCCATATGTTTGTCCTAACACACCCAGGGCTTGTCTGTCCCTTTCATGTACATAAAGGGAGAAGGGTTTGGTGAGGTCAGGAACGTGCAAAGCAGGGGCCACGACTAGAGCCTGGCAGAGTTTTTGGAATGGCTTATCTGGTGAAGATGATAGGGGTTCATTTTGGTCTCCTTTTGCAAGGGCATATAGTGGGCGGGCCAATAAAGAGTAATTTGGGATTCATGCTCTAAAGTATCCCACCAGGCCTAAGAAGGATAGAATTTCTGCTTCAGTTTTTGGAGTCGGTAGGGATTCTAAAAGATTTTTCCTATTAAGGGTGATGGCCTTTCGAGAAGGTGATAATTCAAATCCTAGATAAGTGACTTCAGTGAGGGATATTTGGGCTTGAGAAGGTGAAATGCGAATCCTCTGTCTGCCAGGAAATTAAGAAGGGAAGCGGTGTCAGCCTGTGATTGTTCCCCAGAGGAACTACAGAGCAAAAGGTCATCTACGTATTGTAGAAGAGTTGATTGTGGGTGGGAAGAGTGAAAATGTTTAAGGTCTTGGGCCAGCACCTGACTAAAAAGGTGGGGGCTATCCCAGAATCCCTGGGGGAGGACAGTCCAGGTGAATTGTTCAGAGTGTCGTGTATTGGGGTCAGTCCAGGTAAAGGCAAATATGTCCTGGGAGGTG
>NW_007737915.1:44836-45861 GCF_000696425.1 Galeopterus variegatus | reverse complement strand
ATCTCTGGCCTGGATTCCCTGTGGCGTGTTGTAATCCCAATGTGGATCCTGTTTGGGGACCACCTGGGGGCCAATGGGGAGGGCAGGGTTTATGCGGTAGGCCTCATCTGCATGGGTCCAAGCTGCGCCCCAGACACAGTTGCATTCCTCGGAAAGGAGGGTGTTGACCAGGAGCATATTGATGTCATGATGGGTGAGACTGTATGCCTGAAGGACCCATTGGAATTCTTTAATGTAAGTAGAGGGGTCGGTGGTGAAGGACCCTAACCTCTTTTCTAGCTGGGCAAGATAGGCTAATGAAAAGGGAACGTGCACCCTAACAACCCCCTCGGCACTAGCTACTTTGTGGAGAGGAGCCATGGTAGAGGAAGGGAGGAGTCCCCAGGAACAAGTTACAGGGGGGCTAAAGGAAGGTGCCAGGGCAGGTGAAATGGGAGCAGGCAGGGAATAAGATGGCGGCAAGGAGGGGCTAGGAAATGGTGGGACAAAAGATGGCAGCAGAGGAAATGATGGGGCGAGAGAAGATGGTGGTGAAGCTGCTTGTGGGGGTTGAGGGACAGGAAATGGCAGTGAGGCGGGACTGGAAGAAACAGGGGAGGAGGAGGCAGGAGGGAGAACAGGTTGACTAGGCGAAGCGGAAGATGGCGGCGGAGTTAACTGAGGGGGTTGGGGAGCAAAGGGAGCTACAGGAGGAGGAGACCTGTATGGAGGGGGTTCATCCACAGGGTCAAAATTATCAGAAGTAGGGGGTAGTGGAGGTGGTGAGGATGGAGGGGGTTTGGAAGCAAGGAGAACCTGGGAAAGAGAACAGGTGAGGCAGTAAGAGGGATTTTGAGCAAGTAGGCGGAAAGCCTCAACGTATGGAATCTCTTTCCATTTTTTCAGGTTCTGGCAGTAATTAAAGAGATCCTGGAGAATGTTGGGATCGAGTGTGCCCTCAGGGGGCCACTTATTTTGGTTATCTAGGGGATAATAAGGCCAATCTTGTGTGCAAACTTTAGTGAGGAGTTTGGGTTTAATGTCAG
>NW_007737915.1:36868-44389 GCF_000696425.1 Galeopterus variegatus | reverse complement strand
GGTGGTGAGGTTGTTTAAGAGACATTGTAAGGGTGAATCACCCTGGAGGGAGGAGGCAGAAGCTCCCATTCCAAGAAGGATTAGAGAGAGAGAGAAAGAGAAGGTTTAAAAGTAGGATTGGAATGAGCCCTTTGGCTGGATGAGAACGACGGGACTCAGAGGGCGTCCCCAATGAGTCATGCTGTTCCCAGGGGATGGGTTCAAGGATGAACCCAGGAAGGAAGGGGGTGTAGGTCGTCACCTAGACCCTCACTTCCCGTAGGCAAAGATGCCTGGAGCTGGAAGGGACCTAGTGCTAGGGTTTTGGGTGAACAACGGAGGTCCAGGACCTGGAAGGAGGAAGGTTGGGGAGGAGAGAGAGAGAGAGAGAGAGAGAGAGAGAGGAATGGGGGCTCAGCCTCTGGAGCTGGGGGAATGTGATTAGGGTGAAGATTTGAATAACCTACAAGCCCGACAAAAAGAAAAGGGGCTTACCTAACGGATGAGCCGGTGGTGGATGAAGGATGCCAGCGCCGGAGAAAATGGACGAGGGTGGACCGTCAGTCCCGGGGGGTCGTGGAGGAGTCTGAGGAGGTCCGAGGAAGGAGTCCCCTAGCATGGGGTGAACTCCTTCCCGGGTTTCCGCACCAATGAAAAGGTGCACGGATGAAGGAAGCACGTGAGACCCGGGCTGACAGTTCACCAGAGAAGTTCCACTTTATTCAAGGACTATGCATATATTTATAGGGAGCTGCCTTCTGGGTTTGGATAGGGGGTGGATGGGACGGTAGCTGATTGGACGGGGCTGGGCAGGAAGTGAGCCCTGACCTGTGACTGGCTGAGGTTTTGGTGCCAGTGGGCTTTTACTGTGGAGAAGAACCTGGAAGGGCGCCATATTGCCAGGGAGTGCCTTCCCCCTCCCCCTCCGCTTGAGTGCCCACAATATCCTTACAAAAAGAGTGACTGTATTAGTCCATATCTGTTGCTTATAACAAAATACACAGAACTGGTATTTCATAAAGATAACAAAACTTATTGCTTACAGTTTCTGAGGCTAGGAAGTCCAAAGTCCAGGGAACACATCTGGTGAAGGCTTTCCTTGGTGGTGACTTCAGTGATGACAGGGTATCACATTGAAAAATGGTGGAGCAGAGAGAGCAGAGAGAGACTAGAGAGAGCATCATAGCAGACAGATTCTCTTCCTTTAAAGCCCTCAGAACCATGCCCCTGACCACCATTTTTAATCTATTCATTGTGGCATGGTCCTACAATCTAATCTCTTCAAGGCCCCACCTTTCAATTACGATAATAGAATTTCCCACCCTCTAAAAAGTCACAGTGGGGGCCAAGTTTCTAATGCATATAAGTTGGAGGACACAATTTAAGCTTCAGAGGGTTTTGGGGGGACATAATTCAATCCACCACAGTGACATAATAGTAGGTATTACTTAGCAGACATTTAGGAAGGCAGAAGGTGCAGGAGAAAAAGTATTCATGGCCTTCAGAGCCATTTTAGACCTGAGTTTGAATCTCAAATGTAGGAGCTTGGACCTGTTCCTTCGACCCTATCAGTTTCAGTATCTTAAAAAATGGAATATTGATGTTTAATTCAAAGAGTTGTAAGAAGTAAATGAAATAACCAATGTGAAGTGCTTAACGTAGTACTTAGAAATAATTGGTATTAAATGAGTATTTGTTCTCTTTCCTTCCTTTTAATCCTTCTTTTTACCACTTTGTAAAAGGCCATCATCATGTTATAGGAAGAAAGATTTTAAGTAATTGCAGGACATTATTTCTATTATTTACTCGTCTCTGCAAATATTTCATTCTTGAAATGGAGCTTTGTACACATTGATCTTATGTTGGGAACCGAGTACACACTGTGAACATTAAAGAATGATTCTGCTTGAGTGGGTGGCATTAGACTTCTGAGAAATCTTGAAGGAACCACAGGACTTGGAAGCATATTTCATCATTATCTACATTCAGGAATTCAAGTAATCTGAACATATTTCTGACTTTCTAAACTGTTTTTAGGTCAAAACAATGAAATAAATAGAGAAAATGCCATTTTACTTCATTTATTTATAGATTTATAAACATATTTAAATTATTTAGAAATTGCAGTTGAACTTTTCTCTTTGAAATTTCTATAGATACACAGTCTGAAAAACAAAAGACATGAAATTCTCAAACTATATGATTTGGAAAGACTTTTTTCTTTTTTCTTTTGGCAACCAGGATGATCATAACTGTCTTTGCGGAAGTATTGTTTTAAACTGAGACCATCTCAGAGGAGCTGTGAAATTTAGACTTCAGCATTCCGTTTTCAAAGCTAAGAACTCTTGGGCTTTCAGAGTGAATTTAGTTGAATCATGTTTGGCTTGTATTAATAGGGGCTGAAAGTCATCCATGATCTGCTGATTACATAGGCTGATCTTTTTCCTTCTCCCATCATTATTTATGGTGTGACCTATGGACAGAAGATTCCACTGGACAGAAAAGAGAGTCATGTATACATATTATTGGAAGAATAAAAGGAAGAACACTAAGGGCAATGATATAACTGTTCTAAATAATTTCTTTAGATGAGAACAGTTAAAACAAAAATTTATACTATTGCAAGTATATTCATCATTTTTCTCTATGTTAATTCAGAATTTTCTAATGTAGTAAAACAGCATGATTTTCCATAAATATATTGCATTAACTGGGTTAGGCAGCACCTTCTATTTCAATTTGAAGTCATGGGACAACAAAATGGAGCTTTATATGTGATGTTTGAAATGTCTTTAGGCATTCAAATAGTTTGAATGCCTAAACTATTTGAAGGAGAGTTCAGTTCACTTTCTAGAGCAGGAGAACAACAGGTTAATTTAACATTACAAATAGCAGTCAATCATCATCAACCTAACTACCCCAAGTTATTCTACTTTTGCTCTCTCTTTCCTCCCTGTCTCTCTGTCAGAGACCTCTGTCAATCACAACTTAAAGACATAATTGAGGGTAGAAAGGCTGCAACATTTTGGATTAATCTTCCCATCAACCCTGGATCTTTTTACTATGATACAGTCAAGAAATCTGTCTCTCCTTCTGTTATATCATTAAAACTTTCAGGCTGGTGGAATTATTCTGTCACATGAATAATTTGACAGATCCTCAAATATCTGAAGCCAAAGGTTTTCCACTCTGAAGTTGCGATGGGGACATAATGTATCTGCTGGATCCCACATTTGAAATATCTATGTCTGAATACTCTTTCTTTAGTGACTCCTAAATTCATCTTCCTTGACAGTTAGTTAAAAATATTTCCTATTGAAAGATTTTTTTCTGTTTCAGTACATCAGGAAGTTTTACTTCTTTGTGGTCACCAGCATGAGTCTAGTCAATTTTTATTTACATGATATTTATTTTCTGTTCTTTCAATAAAAATTTATTGAGGATTTAATATGTGGTTCGCACAGTCTCTGCCCTCAAGGAACTTACAGACTAGTGAAACATAAAGAAGTAAACACTTGTCGTGCATTAAGTGCTGTGATGGTGGTAAGAGAGCACATAGAATGAACATGTAATTCAGTCTTGAAGACTTTTGGGAGGATTTTTTGGAAGAGATGATGTCTTAGTTGGTATCTGAAGGATGAGACAAGTTAATCCAGGAAGAAGTTGGAACAGTATTTCAAGAAAAGGGAGCAGGATGTGCTAGAGAGCGAAGGAAGAGATGAAAATGAAGGCATGGAGCATGGGGGAGAGAAGCCTGGGTGGTGGAGGGAGAGGAGTGAAAAAATAATGACGCTGGAAAAAGCTGCTGGGTGGTCATGCCAAGGAGTTTTTATTTCATTTAATTTAGAAGTCTTTTCCCTGGTATTAAGTGACTAAACATGTCTTGACTAACTCCTTGAATGTCATAAAAATTAATTAACTTTGCAATAGTATTTGGGCTAACTTGAGCCAGTTAATTAAGAATATGGTTTCCTTAGAGTTTTAACAATGATTTTCTTAGTAAGTTATTTTATATTTGTATTACTAATTTATTATTTATATCTGAGCAAATGATAAATTTCAACCCATTATTTACATTGTTAGAAGTTTTTTATAATTTAAGGTTCAAATGGTACAATGAGTCATCTTTGCTATAATAAAATTCAATTTTTTTAAAAAACTGCTCTGATACAAATAAATGTACCTGGCATTATATGCCAGAATATACACAGTGTACATATGATAAATAGGTTCTATCATATTGCTTTTCTTCCTAGAAAAACTGTTGAGCTTGATTTTTTTTTAAACTGAAAACATTAGGTAAAACTTTGGAATAGCTAGACAGAATTTTTTGTCACTTAGTCTTGCATGCACGTGTGCATCCTTAATAAGATCATTCTATAGTAGTTTACATGAGTTTGCATAGGCAATTGGTGTATTATTGCTTGTTCACCCCATATATCCCTAATTATAATGACTGTTCTGCCTATTACCAACTATATTAAAGAAGTTTATACAGTGAATTAAATAAGGTCTCTTATTGTGAAATTTATTAGCTGTAGTCTTGGTCCATCCAACTGAAAGAAAAAAACAGTCAGGGGAAAGGAATTAACTAATGCACATGAGCATAGCCATTAATTATGGAACAGGCCTATTCTTTAAAATGTTTTGTCAAAGTGAATGTTTCAAGGGAATTTTCCCATGTAGAAATGTAACAGTTTGCTTACACCAATAGTACCACATTTACAGGCCTATTCTGCCTCCTCTTAATTTAGTTTAAGTAAACAGACATTAAAATGTATTCTAGTAGTAGATGAACTAGAACATTTAAAGATAAGCAACACTATATTCTCCAGGTTTGTTTCCCAAGGTGAAACTTGTCTCACATGAGTTTTGTCTGGTGACTCAAATCAATCTGATTTACTTCTACACAATACTTTTTCTCACTTCCTACCCTGCTTTTCCGATCCACATCTGTGTTCTAAATGTTCAGTTCTATTAGCAGACCCTGAACTCCCAGACACCCTCCTGAAACCTTCTCCTGTGGTAGACTCAAACTCTAGGGTATTTCCCCCTAAGTTTTTACCATAACATTCGCATGGCTGTGTAAAAATCAAAGGACTAATTTCTATGATGTTCCAAGAGTTCATATATATTAGTAAGAAATTAGACATTGAAGCAGAAAATCAGCAAAATATAAGAATAACCAATTTGCAGAAAATTTAAAATCTTATTGAAAGAGAGTCACTGTAATCTTTAATTAAATATATGCAAATTAGGACAACAGTATACTTTTTTCACCAACCAGATTAGCAAACATTCAAAAAGTTTAATAATATCTAATACTGATGAATGTGTATGTGGAAACAATTACTTTTATTAACTGTTGATGAACATATAGAGTGATGCAACATTGTTTTTGGCAATTTGGCAGTATTATTCAAATTTTTAAAATGCTCACAGTCTTTTACTGAACTATTCTACTTTTAGGAATTAATCCTCAATATAAATTCACACAGAATAATTTGTAACAAAACAAATAAAAAAGAACAAAAATCTCAGAACTAATATAAACTGCACGACATCCATTTAATTGAATACTATGAAGCAATTAGAAAGAAAGAAGTAGATCTGCATATATTTTTTTCTAAAAATATTTATGCCATTATCTGGGGTGGGGGTCAGACAAGAAGTTGCAATGTATGTGGCAGGAATTGGGCCAAGATTCTGTAGACTCAGAGAAGTGGGCTGGACCTTCTCTAGGGGTGGATATGGACGAAATTAAAGCTAAGGAAACATCATAAGAAGATCATAGGAGGATCCTGGAAAAGTTTCTACCCCTTGACAAAAGGGTGAGACCAGGCTAAGAAAAAGACCTCTATTAGCTCCATACTGTACTCTTCTTCCTGCTTTAATTATTATAGTGGGGAAGTAATAGAGCTAGAAATTAATAATTGGTGCTACAGCTTCCTTCTGACAATGAAACTACAGGCTAAAGATAAAAAGCCATGATGTGGAAGATGTCGGAATAGAAAGAATGCGGACTCTGGATCCTCGATGTCATTGCTGAGCTGCTAGATCACTCCTGGACTGCCTACTTCCAGTTTATTCAGTAAACAATAAACATCCTTGTAATTTACAACACCGTAAGTCATATGAGGGTACTTCCAAAAGTTAGTGGAAAAATAGAATTAAAAGATACTACAAATCTTTCCATGATTTTTTTGAAATATTCTCCTATTCTTCGTTACTTTCAAACAAAACCATTTTTCTTGGATAAAATATAGAGTATGATCACATTTGTGTAAATATATGCGTGTTTGTGCTACTGTTTCTTAATTTGTGACTTTAATGAAGGTTTTTTGAGTTCATTCCATGTAAGAGACTATGTGATATATACTGAATATACGCTGTTAAAAAACAGACATGATTAGTATCCACATGTACATTTTAGTACAGTAGGGGAGAAGGACAATCAGCAAAAAAACAAATTATTGTAAGTTAGAGAGACTCTGGGGAGTAAAGAAACAAAGAGTTATTCTTTTTTTTTTGTGACCGGTAAGGGGATCGTAACCCTTGGTTTCGTGTCGTCAGCACCGCGCTCAGCCAGTGAGCTCACTGGCCATCCCCATATAGGATCTGAACCCGTGGTTTGGCGCCCCCAGCGCCGCTGCGCTCCCAGCGCTGCACTCTCCCGAGTGAGCCACAGGGTCGGCCCCAAAGAGTTATTCTTTAGCTTGTGCTTGGCCATATACTTTGTTTTGGCCAATGGGATGTTAGCAAATGTGACACGAGCAGCAGCACACTCATTGTTTTGCATGGTTTGATTTGGCTTGGCTTTTGCCATCCTGCCATTCACTGTAAGAAGATCATGCATTGGGTAGCTGCTGGTCCTTGACAGAAAAGAGACACGTGGTGAAGACCTGTATTAGTCCGTTTCTGTTGCTTATAACAAAATACCTGAAACTGAGTGATTTACAAAGAAAACAAAATTTATTGCTTACAATTTTGGAGGCTGTAAAGTCCAAACTCCAGGGAACACATTTGGTGAAGGCCTTGATGGTGGCAACAGTGACCCAAGGATCTCACATGACAGAAGATGGCAGAGCAGAGGGAGACTAACCTCTCATGTGCTCTTCTTTTTAAAGTCCTCAGAATCACACCCTGACCACCACTATTAATCCATTCACTATGGCTTGGTCCTACAATCTAATCACCTCTTCAAGGCCCCACCTTTCAATTACCATAACAGGATTTTCCCCTCAGAACCACACCCTGACCACCACTATTAATCCATTCACTATGGCTTGGTCCTACAATCTAATCACCTCTTCAAGGCCCCACCTTTCAATAACCATAACAGGATTTTCCACCCTCAACAGTTACAGTGGGGAGTAAGCCTCAGGTTGAGGGAGGGAACATCCAATCTACGGCAAGACCTAAATCCATTCTAGGGCCTGAAGTCCAAAGCCTAAAGTCCAGCCTTGTCCGGTTGAAGCCTGTCTACAGATCTGTGAGTGAGAAATAAATACTTGCTGTTTAAGTCACTGAGTTTTTGAGCTG
>NW_007737915.1:19425-36747 GCF_000696425.1 Galeopterus variegatus | reverse complement strand
TAACAGGATTTTCCACCCTCAACAGTTACAGTGGGGAGTAAGCCTCAGGTTGAGGGAGGGAACATCCAATCTACCGCAAGACCTAAATCCATTCTAGGGCCTGAAGTCCAAAGCCTAAAGTCCAGCCTTGTCCGGTTGAAGCCAGTCTACAGATCTGTGAGTGAGAAATAAATACTTGCTGTTTAAGTCACTGAGTTTTTGAGCTGGTTTGTTACAGAGCATCATTGAGGCAGTAGCTGACTCAACATGAACAATGCTTGTGTTCCTCAATGACGCCACCTCTTCCTAACACTCAGTAAGTGTAAGTCTCCTGAAAATCCCATCCTTTGCACTTAACTTTTCTTCTTCCAGGCTTGTGTTGCTTTTGTATTATTTCTATGCAGACAACTTCTAATTCTATATCTCGAATATGACTCTCTTAACTTATAAACAATCAATAATACTTGACAACAAAATTGGTACTTATAGTAGGACTTTATATAACTCACCCTCAGAAATAATGGGGACCTGACTATAGTGCCATGTTGGGGTGGGGTGAGTGGGGATCTTCCTTTACCAAGAAGGAAAGTCAGCAGTCCATGGTTGGTAGTAAGCAAAGTGTCAATAAAATGAACTGTGCCCCCAAAAGGTGAAGCTGTGAGGGGCTTAGAGGGTAGAGCAACAGAGCAATTCCCACACAATAAAGAATTCAAGGAAAGTACAATTGGATGCATATCTCAGAGGTGCATGTCTATTAAAGATGATGATGTCTATTAAAGAAATGTAGTGTCTATTAAAGAAAGTATGAATTCCGTTCCTAGTTTCTGGGTAGGAAGCAGACCATCAAATGATTCTGCTAAAGGGTGTATTTCCTCCTGCAGTCAGTACTCTGAGCTTTTTGAACAATATATGTTCGTGTGCGTGTGTGTGTGCATGTGTATGTGCATGTGTATGTGTGTTTGCACATGCTGAATTGAAATTTCTGCTCATTTCTTTTTTTTTTGTCTTTTTTCCGTGTCCGGCAATGGATCACAACCCTCAGTGTCACCCCCGCACCGGACCGGGACCGGCAACGGGATCGCAACCCTCGGTGTTGCTCCCACGCCTCACTCAGCCAGTGAGCGGGAACCGGTCTGTACGTGGGATCCGAACCCTCGGCGGGAGCGCCTCTGCGCTTCCCAAGCGGCGCACTAGCGCAGTGCGCCACCGGGCCGGCCCATTTCTGCTCATTTCTAAACCATTTAATTTTTTGCCTCTGTGGGGAAACGTCTTAATTGTCAAAAATGAGAAGAAGATATTTAGGAGGAGTAGAAGATTATGAACCTCCAGTTCACTCAAAGGCACTTCTCTCTCTGTACCTTCCCCAAACATCTGCCCCACATCTGGCCTTAGAGGGATGTGAAAATTCAGAGTGGAAGAATAATAAAAAACTAGCTTTGCTTTTTTCAATGATTATATACATAAGATGATCATATAAAAAAAGGCTGTAGTAGAAAACTGCACATGGTACTACGATATATAGCTGTTTCCCAAATATGCTTTATCATTAGAATCACACAGACTTCTGGTCCCAGCACAAATTTACTGAATCAGGTTCTCTAAAACAGGGGAATTAAATGTTTAAAAGGTGTCCCAGGTGAATCATATGATCAGGTCACTTTGAAAAATGCTGTTATAATAGGTTTTATTCCATAGCAGTGGTTCTCAACATGTGATTCTTGGGCCAGAAGCATGGCATCTTCTGGGAACTTGTTAGAAATGCAAAGTCTCAAGCTCTTTCCAGACCTACTGCAATAGAAATTCTGGGAGTGAGTGAGGCTCAGCAATCTGTGTCAGTATCAGCCCTCCAGATGATTCTGTTAAGGCTAACATTTGTGAAGCACTGTCTACAGCTTTCAGAATGGTGACAGATAACACCTGGGTGTGCCTACAAGAAATCTGAGGTAAAAAGGGTCAATACCTGGAGATGTTAGACTTTAAGACAGATAACACATTTTAAAAATGGACCTTGACGTTGCCTCTGTAAATAATATGTGAATCTACAACTCTTGGATTTTTTCCTACTGGAAAGACAATGCTGTTCAATCAACTGAATAGCTACTATGTGCCTAAAACTGATTAAACAACTTTAGTATATTGCTATAATCATTAAGCCCCATTTACTGGTGAGCATTTCATGGAGGAGTTAGCATTTTAGTGGGACTGTCGGGCTAGGGCTCACAGACCCTTCACACCCACTGTCGGGCTGGGTCACAGACCCTTCAAACCTGTTGTGCAGACTGGGTCCGAGACCCTTCATATGCCATGCAGACTGAGTCACAGACCCCTCATATGCAGGTTATGAGCTAGGTAATCAGAAAAAGATCCTAGGAGCTGTTGGCAAGGTTGACATACTTTATTCAGACATGGGCTCAGCCCCCAGCCTCCTCCTCAGCAGCAGCAGCCAGCAGCAGCCTCCTCAGCAGCATACAATAGCTTTCAGCAGATCCAGCAGCAGCAAAGTCCCCCTGGTGGCCTCGTGGGGGTGTGCTTGGAGCACCCTGTATCAGAACTATTTGTCCTTTATACTTAAGTCAGATAACCCAGGGACACCTGGGTGCAAGTCACATAAACAAGGAACACCTGGGCACACATGCACAATTACATCAGACAATAGCCCAGGAACACCTGGGCACAGTTAACATATTTACATCAAACAGGCTAGGTCATGTCAGAAAGATTCCAAAGAGCTGAGGCAGCCTGACCATTTTTCATTTTCCTTACAGGGACCTTGGAATGTAACTAGTGTTTCAACAGGGAAAAGTTGGGAAAAGAAAATTCCAAGTAGCAGAAGGAACATTAGCAAAAGCAAGAACAAAGAAAAATAAGTTGTATTTGGACAATAGTGAATGAAGTAGAGCAGTGGATCTCAAAGTTTATCTGCATCAGAAACACCTGGAGGGCTTGTTTAAACACTGGGATCCACCCCCGGAGTTTCTGATTCAGTACATCTGGGGTGGGATACAAGAATTTGAATTTCTAGTACGTTCACAGGTTGTGCTAATCCTGCTTGTCTGGGGACAACACTTTAAGTGTGTGTAATGGAAGCTGATGGTAAACAAATATCTAGAAATATCTATTAGTAATGAGGTCAGATTATAGAGGACATGAATTCATCCCCCAAAGTAGTGACTTCTCTTGAATATTAAGTAGCAGAAGGAACATTAGCAAAAGCAAGAACAAAGAAAAATAAGTTGTATTTGGACAATAGTGAATGAAGTAGAGCAGTGGATCTCAAAGTTTATCTGCATCAGAAACACCTGGAGGGCTTGTTTAAACACTGGGATCCACCCCTGGAGTTTCTGATTCAGTACATCTGGGGTGGGATACAAGAATTTGAATTTCTAGTATGTTCACAGGTTATGCTAATCCTGCTTGTCTGGGGACAACACTTTAAGTGTGTGTAATGGAAGCTGATGGTAAACAAATATCTAGAAATATCTATTAGGAATGAGGTCAGATTATAGAGGACATGAATTCATCCCCCAAAGTAGTGACTTCTCTTGAATATTTATTTATTTATTTATTTTGGGTTTCATTTAAATAAGGACCAATGACATGACCAGGCTCATTCTGGACTACTCTGGTGTAATATGTTGGGTTGGGTCAAGAAAGGAAAGACTAATGCATGTTCTAATATTACTTAACTCCAGTGTCCTGTTACCACCTCCACCGTTCAGCACTTTATCAGATACCCTTATCAGGTAACATATCAAATCCTTTCTATTTTGAACACTATCCAACTAATCAGGCTTCAGTGTGAGTGACTGATAATTATTTAACACTACTTAATTATTTGTATTTTAAAGGTGGTACATATTAATCCCAATGGACTAATCCCTGACTGTAGCTATATTCTGAGATACCCTTATCAGGTAACATATCAAATCCTTTCTATTTTGAACACTATCCAACTAATCAGGTTTCAGTGTGAGTGACTGATAATTATTTAACACTACTTAATTATTTGTATTTTAAAGGTGGTACATATTAATCTCAATGGACTAATCCCTGACGGTAGCTATATTCTGGAACTCCAGCTACCTATTCCACTGTTAAAAGAAAAATGTCAAGTAGTGTGCATGTGAGGAAAAGGAAGTATGAGGGGTCTCCAAAAAGTTTATGGAAGGATTTGCATTATAATTAATTCAATTTTTCCATGAACTTTTTGAAGTACCCACACATATGTTTTTGGGTGGAAGGGCTTCCTTGTAGGTTGCAATCAAGGGCAGTTCTCCCCAGCTGTTTCTGCTTGTAGGATATTACCTGCTTCCCTTTTTTAACTCACAGACCTCAAACAGCACCACATTTCTTTGTGGTACATTAGTCCCAGACTGCAGTTATATTATGACCCATTACTGACCAATCAGCTGTGCCAACTATGCATAGTGACTTTGTTCTAGTTAGGATTTGTACTTTCAGAATTTATTTAGTTGGAGTATTTAGATTTCCATAGATGGGAAAGCTTAAGAATATGGCATAACAATTTTTACGTGTTTTTACTTATCGTTTTGGTCTTTCATTCTTATTTTAAATGCTGTATGCAAATTCTTCTTTTATTGTAAGTTTCATGAAAATCCTTTTTTTAGTTTGTGGGGATATAAATAAATAAAATATAGGAATATCGACATAATAGTGTTGTCTTTTATTTGCTCCAGTTCCAGTTATCACTTCAATTCCATGTTATAGAAACATGTATAAAAGAAAAAGAAATTCACTTATGTGAGAGAACGTTATTTTCTCAGCTAATGATTCAATAAATAAAAATCTCCCAACAGAATAACCTGGCAGAGGTATTATTTGGCTCTCTAATGAACAGCTTCCCCTTGTCTGCAGCCACATTCCTCTTGCTGTTGCCATTTCAAGGAAACCAGAGAATATATGAGTAGACAAAAGGGGGCCATAAATAGAGGGATGCTGGAGCTTCATCCAAGAAAAAAATATTGTAGTAGACTTTAACAATCACCAGTTGGAAAGGTACCATACATTGACAAGGAAATACACAAAGTTACCAAGGATATTAACAGCTATATGAATATTGGTAGCTGATTGTTTGAAAGACAGAAATACTAGGATAAGGTAGAAATGTGAGGCAAAATGAGTGATCCAGAAATTAAAATATATATACATTTGAAAAATGTAGTTAGGAATGCAAGAAGTGAGCAATTTAGCTATATTGCCCAAATGTATTGAGACTGATAAATGTAAGATCACCCTTCTTGGCTTGTGGTAATAAATACCAGGATCATGAAACTTCATGTTTTCTCTTTCCAACAAAGTCAGTTGAAAACTACTCAGAAATCAAAGCATACACATGTGTAAAACACACCCAATATAGTATTTTACATTACGGAGAAACAACAATGAAATAAATAGGATCCATTTTCTGAGTGGTCACATATTTTAAAATGAATCAAAATGTTGCTAATCATGGATGTTTTTATTTCACTATCTCAGAAGAGTGATGCATGAGCTTGCCAGCAACACCACCAGGCTGATTATGGCAGTGATAAATTAGACTTGATTGAGATCTGAGTGTTTCAAATGATGTTTTACAAACACCATTTTTCCTGAAATAAATTGCCATTGGTGATACTTCTCTTGTGTCCTTTCATCTCTCAGTGTGGAGCAAATATAAAAAAGCAAAGCAGAACCTTTGGGGCAAGGTCAATGTTTAAATCAGGGTGTAAATCTCAGGGGATTTCATATTCAATATCATTTTTTGCCGTTGACATCAGGAGAAAGGTTAAAATATCTACTTTGAGCTTATAGGGATGTGTTGCCCTTTTGTTTATACTGAAAATTGAGATAGTAGCATTGTCCCAGCAGACTAATGAAAAAATATTTTTAAAATATACCATTGAAATTGTTATAGAATATTCAAATATAGCAATGTGTGTTTCTATCTTTTCCTCTAAATGGTGGGCATATTAATAATATACATAGTATCTTTTAAATTTTTTTAATACCTGCCATGGTAGTAGTTACTTAGTGAATGTCTGATGATATTGAAAACATAATGAAAAGAAGAAAATAATAATGCATATGTAGTGCCTTGGGTTGAATGTTTCCCCAAAACTTAATTCCCACTGTAACTGTTGGGGGTGGGAAATTCTATTATGGTAATACAAAGGTGGGGCCTTGGGGAGGTGATTATATTGTAGGACCATGCCCTAGAGAATGGATTAATAACATGGTCAGGGGCATGGTTCTGAGGGCTTTGAAAAGAGAGAGAATGAAGAGGTTGGTCTCTCAGGTTAGTCTCTCTCTGATCTGCCATTTTTGCAATGTGATACCCTGACATCACTGAAGTGGCCACCAGAGAAATCCTTCACCAGATATATTCCTTGGACTTTGTACTTCTAGCCTCTGAAATAGTAAGCAATAAATTTCATTTTCTTACAAGTTATCCAGTTCCAGGTATTTTGTTTCAAGCAACAGAAACAGTAGTTTCAGAAGAAAATCATGTAGTTTCAGAGATTATTAGAACTGAAAGGAAACTTGGAGATCTTCTGGGATGCTACAGCATAAAAGCATGGGGTTTGTATCATGGCAGTCTAAGTTTGCAATGATGGCTCCATCACTTATTGGCCACATGACTTTGGATTCCATTTAAGTTTCCTTAGTTATAAAATGAAATTCTTCAAGTCTACTGTCTTAGTGGTAATGAGTGAGTCCTGTGGGATTCCCCTGCACCAGAGGAATTCCTGACCCATGTGGATTTGAGTGTTCACCACTATAGGAACACCTATCATGCTCACTAGACAGAACTTAAAGGAAAGGCTTTTTATTTTGGGAGAAAGAGAATAAAGCTCTAACTGCTTCCCTGATTGACTGAGGTCTGGGGTTCATACAGGTAAATGTATCAGGGAGACAGGATGTCTTCAATTGTGACAGACAGCTGCTTCCTGCTTTGAGAGATGTAGAGGTATTGGGATGGATTGGGAGAGATAGGACGTGAGACAGGTTGTAGGATGTCTTCAGGTGCCATGGACAGTTGCTCCCTGCTTTGAGAGATGTATCAGCAGGATAGAATATCTGTTGTTTTTAGTTAATCATTAAGGGCTATCTGTAAAGGGAAAACAGTTAGTTCTATGGTGTCCACACAAATGTGGGGAGTTTTCTACATTTACATCAGCATGGTTTCACCCAAAAGGAGAGTGTGAGTAAAAAATTGGCAACAGCAAGCGTATCTGGAACATAATCCCAGGAAGCAGCAGTAGAAAAGGAGGGAAAATGAGATTGAGAAGGAGGCAAAGCCAACAGCATAAGGGTTTGTTACTGAGTTTGCTGCTCTAAGTAACAGGGTCTTAATCTCATCAGGACTTCTAAGAAGAATTCAGAATGCCTCCTAGAACTGTTGCTCCAAAGGACTGGAGGCTGTGACACATGTTCTCTATTGATTGAGAGGGGCATGAATTTCCTTATCCTTTTAGGCTGACTTTGAAAATGATCCCAGTTGGTTTTGAAGCTGTGGAAACAGAATGGTGGAAACACATGGAAAAAATCTCTTAGTGCATATGAAACTGTACACCAGAGCTGCAACAGAAATCAGGGATAGGTCGAAGGGATACAGGGCATCAAAAGTATTAAAGTTGCTTGAAATATTTACTATGATTATGTAATTAAGGTACACGATACTTTGTAGGCACTTAGAAAGTGTTTCCTTTTCCTTAATTTTAAAAATGAGAGAAGACATTAGAGGAAGTTTTATTCAATTTCGTACAATTACTTAACACCAGAACTGGGGCTGGATCCCGTGTCACTTGACTCCCATTTATTTCCTTCCTCTTTTTGAAACAAACTTGGCTTTAAGGTACAAAATTGAATAACTTATTATCCTATCTTCAGTCAAGCTTAGAATAAAGCAGGACATTTGTTGTTAATGGTCTGAAATTTCTACCTACATCCTTCCAAAGAAAGAGCAGTAAGAAAGGTGGCATTAACATAAGTTTGATCTTCAAAAAGTGTGGTTAGCTTATTTGGCTGAAATCCCGAAGAAAACAGATGTTTTTAGATAATTTTTGAAAACTCTTTTTTTATTATTTTATTGTAGCATAGTTGATTATATGTATCTGTGGGGTAGAGTTGAATATCAATACTTGTGTAAAATATGAGATGCTCAAATCAGGATAATTAGTATATTTAACATTATACAATGTAATTTTTCATGGCCCTTTACCAATTCCTCTCTCATCCCACCTCCCCTGCCTTTCCCACCTCTGGTAACCTCAGTTATGTTCTCTCATTTTGAAAGTTCAGTGTATTATTGTGAGTTGTATCTTTCTTTCTTTTTAAAAAATTTATTTGTTTATTTGAAAACTCTTTCCTCTCGTAGGGGCCAAAGCAAAACTTCACCCCTAAAGGTTTTTAATAAAAATCACTGATCTCATTTTGAAAGTTCAGTGTATTATTGTGAGTTGTATCTTTCTTTCTTTTTAAAAAATTTTTGTTTATTTGAAAACTCTTTCCTCTCGTAGGGGCCAAAGCAAAACTTCACCCCTAAAGGTTTTTAATAAAAATCACTGACAAATTTAGATCAATGGGAAGAAAAGACATAACAAATTTTATTATTTAACATGCTAGGAAAAAGCAAAGCATGGGGGGAATCACAAGAGAGTAATGTCCCAAATTCCAATGGGAATAACAAGGTTGTTTATATACCAATATTCATGAGAGAGGCAGGGTGGGGAGAGGTAGAAGCCTCAGAACAATGGCCTGAAACCAGGTTTCTCTGAAGTTCTGGGGGAAGGTGTTGTCACCGGTGAGAAGGAAGTCAGAAGTTAAAGTTAAGTAGAGACATCTAGTATGTAAGTGAAAATGCTTCAGATAGTCTCACAGCTGCCCTTACAGTATCCAAAGGAGAGGCATTGCAGAGGAAGCCTGGCTGTTTGCATTTACAGATGTAAATTTCCTTTCACAAACAAACAGTATTCTAGCTAGTCTTGTTTTTCCAGTCTTTTTGAATTAGCCATCTTGCATATGTCAAAGAAATCTATTTTGGAGCCAAAGTATTTTGCTTTCCCACACTATCTTTTGAACTTAAAGTAGCACTAGGATAGTGGTGGAAAAACTCTGCCCCTTGGAAAGGAAAGACACTAGTTTTTGTTTTGGTTGTTGTTGTTGCTTTACAGTGACTGATAGCCTTGACTGATTCTCAAATTTTTGTTTGATTTTTGAAGTCCCACTGCTTTTGCCTTCACTTACACACTTCTCCCTTTAAGCTATTTCTGTATGTCTAATTTTGAGAAACTTGTTGCAATACCTCTTCTCTTACCCACAGGCCAGTCCACAGGCTTCTGTATACTCTTCTTCCCCCCTACCCTACACCAACCTGCTTACCACAACTTGGCAGATACCTCCTTCCAACCCTTTTCTTAGGATTCCATTTTTATTCTCTGTCTGAGCTCAACTACATAGCAGGCAGTTACCTCTTGGTTTCCAAACAATTCATTCTTATTCACTTGGTCCCATTCTCTGAGTAGACTTGAATGCACATTTACTGATTATATATAAAAGGGAATAATCGAAATGATCAGGGAAATAGAGAGCTTTAATATTGTGGTGCTAGCATATTATCAAACCAGTTCCTCTTCTTCCTGAATATGTAAGAAAACTCCATTTCCCAGCTTTCCTTTCAGTGAGGTGTGGCCATGTGACTGAGTTTTAGCCAGGGGAAGTCTGTGGAAATAAGGTCTCTCCCCATCAATCCTCAGTGCTCAATTTCCATTTGTCAGTGACATGCCAATGCCTCGGGAGACTCAGGAAGCCACTTTTCATGAAAAAGAAACTGCAGCAATCTGGGTCACTGACTGACTGTGTGGAACAGCAGAACCTTCTCCTTCTGGTTCCCAATTGAACCCAATCTCGTCTGTTGCATAAATAAGAAATACACTTGTATTAGTTTAGGTTCATGGAATCTTGGAGTTTGTTATAGCAGTTATCCAGTCTTAACTAACATTGAAATCTTACCTTATAATTGAAAACACTTTACAAAACATATTCACATACTCACTTGACTGTTACAATTTTGTATGACATATCTTATACCCATTTACAAATAAAGAAATCGAATGAAGCAGTGTTATCAATGGCTTTGGGGCAAAGTCAAGGCAGGTTTATGGAACTTTAAAGATTGGACAAATACCCCTCCTGAGGCAGGGAAGAGGTTGCTTGAAAGAAATAAGCTAAGACATGGGAGTCCAAATATGTGAATATCCAATCAGGCAGGAGACATAAAATATAAGGGCCAGTGTATTGGAACTGCAAGGGTTTTCAACAATGTGGGAATGTGCAGCTGAAAGGAATGAAGCATCCCTAGAAATGTAGCTCATTCCCAGCTAAATTAGGTTAGAAGGCTAGGCCTTCTGGGAGAATCTTACACTACACAGAAACCATGCTGCCGCATGCTACATTCCCAGCCACTAGACATTCCTCAACTTTCCATAATTATATTGTTCCTAGATGCCTCTGAGGAATCACTGTAAAATCTGCTGTAATGTGATAAGTGGGATTCAAAACTTTTAAAGTGTAAGAAATGGGTCATGTTATTGTGAAGATAATGAAATCTCTGTGGGAGCCTGTGCAGCTAGCTGGCAGGGAGTCAGAGGTCCTGCTGCATAATCCAAAGTGTCCTTTTCCATTTATGGTTTTGCATCCCCTTGTTGCAATTGTCCTCTCTGCTTATTGTATCCACCATTATTCTGCGGGAACAATACTGGGCCCTGTGGCTGACTGGGGATCCCTACAACAGTGACAGATCTATTTATCAACCTTGTGCCAGTAGTACAATGTCTTAATTCATATAATTTCATAATCATCTTTATGTCTAGTAAAATATGATTACCTTCTTTGTTCTACTTCAAGAATGTTTTATTTCTTTTTGAACATTTCCAGTTCCATATACTTTTTAGAATAAACTTATAATTGATTGGAATTGCATTGACTCTAAAGGCATTTTGAGGAGGATTTAATTATGTTCAATATGTAATTTTCCAATTCATGAACATATCATATTTCTCCCTTTATGCACATCTTCTCTAATTTCTCTCAATAGTACATTATAGATTTCCATGTAGATGTTAAATTTTTTAAATAGCAGCTTTATTGAGGTATAATTCATATGCCATAAAGTTCAAACCTTTAAAACATATAATTCAGTGGTTTTTAGTATATTCAGTAAATTCATTCATTGACACCATCTAACTTCAAAATGCTTTTATCACTCCGAAAAGAAACCTCATACCCATTAACAGTCACTCCACGTTTTCCTCTCCCACACCCCTAGCAACTACTAATATACTTTCTGTCACTATGCACTTACATATTCTAAACATTTCATATAAATGAAATCACACAATATGTGTGGTCTTTTGTGACCAGACTCTTTTATTTAGCATTATGTTTTTAAAGTTTATTCATGTTGTAGCGTGTATTAGTTTTTCATTCCATTTTTATGGCCAAATAATACACTTCTGTATGGATATATCACATTTTGTTTATTCATTCATTCATTGATAGACATTTGAGTTGTTTTCACTTTTTGGCTGTTATGAATAATGCTCTATGAACATTTGTGTTCATGTTCATTTGTGGACATGTTTTCAATTTTCTAGGAGTATATTTCTAGGAGTGTATATTTCTAGGAGTTCAATTGTTGGGTTATATGGTAACGCTGTTTTTAACTTTTTGAGGAACTGCCAGACTGATTTCCAAGGGTGCTGTACTATTTCACATTACCACCAGGAGTATATGAAGTTTATAATTATTCCACATCTTTACCACTATTTGTTATTATTTGTTTTTCTGTTTATAGCCATCCTAGTGGATATGTTGTGGTCCTGGTATCTTATTATGGCTTTGATTTGCATTTACTAAATTACAAATGACATTGAGAATTTTTTCCTGTGCTCAGGGGCCATTTGTATATCTTCTTTAGAGAAATATCTATTCAGATCTTTTGCCCATTTTTATATTGGGTTATTTGTCTGTTTATTTTTGATTGTAAAATTCCTTACATGTTCTAGATAAAAGTCTTTTATCAGATACATGATTTACATATATTTTCTCCAATTTGGTGGGTTGTTTTTGCACTTTTGTGATAGTGTTCTTTGAAGTAAAAATGTTTTTAATGTTGATGAAGTCCAATTTATGTATTTTTTTCTTTTGCCACTATGCTCATGGTTTTATATTTAAGGAAGCATTGCCTAATAAAGGGTCACAAAAATTTACTCATATGGTTCCTTCTAGGAGTTGTATAGTTTTGCTTTTCATATTTAGATCTATTGTCCATTTTCAGTTCATTTTTGTATAAGATTTGAGGGCAGGATCCAATTTCACTCTTTTGCATGTGGATATCCAGTTGTAATGGCACAATTTATTGAAAGACTATTCTTTTCTTGTTGAATTGTTTTGGCAGCCTTGTCGGAAATTAACTCACCATAAATTTATGATCTTATTTCTCAACTCACAATTCTATTCCATTGATCTATGTATCCATCTTTATGCCAGTACTACACTGTCTTGATTACTATAGCTTTGTAGTGAGTTTTGAAATCAGAAATTATGATTCCTCAGCTTTGTTCTTCCTTTTCAAGATTGTTTTGGCAATTGTAGGTCTCATATTTCCATGTAAATTTTAACATCAGCTTGTCAGTTGTTGCAAAAATGACAGCTGGTATTTGATAGAGATAATATTGAATCTGTTGATCAACTTTGAGAGTATTGCCATATTAATTATATTAGGTCTTCCAACTCATGAGCTTGAGAGATATTTCCATTTGTTTAGATTTTTAATTTCTTTTAGTGATGTTTTATTGTTTTCAGTGTACAAGTCTTCTTTTATTAAACTTATTCTTAAGTGTTTTATTCTTTTTGATATCATTGTAAATAGAATCATTTTCTTCATTTGATTTCAGAGTGTTCATTGCTAATGTATAGAAACACACTGTTTCTGTATATTGATCTTATGTCCTGTGACCTTGCTGAATTTGTTTACTGATTCTAATAGTATTTTTGTGTGTTCCTTGAAATTTTCTTTACACAAGACTGTGTCATCTGAAAATACATATAATTTTACTTCTTTCTTCCCAATATGGATATCTTTTATTTCTTTTACTTGCCTAATTGCCCTGGATCATTTAGTACACTGGTGAATGGAAGTTGTGAGTGGACATTCTTGTCTTGTTCCTGATCTCAGAAGGAAAAAATCCAGTCTTTCACATTAAGCATGATGCTGGCTGTGGATTTTTTCATAGATGCATTTATCAGGTTGCAGAAGTTCCCTTCTATTCCTAGTTTGTTGAGTATTTTTATCATGAAAGGCTGTTGGATTTTATCCATTGCTTTTCCTGCATCTATTGATTTGGTCATGTGTTCTTCCCCCCCTTTACTCTATTAATAAGTTATATTCCATTTAGAATAACTCCCACTTGGTCATCAGTGCAATCTTTTTTTTATATATGGCTGGATTTGGTTTGTTAGCATTTTGTTGAGGACTTTTGTGGCTGTATTCAAAAAGAATGTGTTTTGTATTAATAAGTTATATTCCATTTAGAATAACTCCCACTTGGTCATCAGTGCAATCTTTTTTTATATATGGCTGGATTTGGTTTGTTAGCATTTTGTTGAGGACTTTTGTGGCTGTATTCAAAAAGAATGTGTTTTTTAGTTTTCCTTTCTTGTGATGTCTTTGTATGGTTTTGGTATCAAGGTAATACTGGCCTTATAGAATGAGTTGGTTTTTCCCCCTCTTCTATTTTCTGAAAGAGTTTGTCAAGGATGGGTATTAATTATTCTTTAAATGTTTGGCAGAATTCACCAGTGAAGTCCTCAAGGCCTAGCATTTTCTTTGTGGGAAGTGTTTTTGGTTAATAACTCAACCTCTGTGTTTTATGTAAGTCTTACCAGATCTTTTCTTTTTCTTTAGTCAGTTTTGGTGTGTTGTGAATTTCTAGGAATCTTTCTATTCCATCTAGGTTATCTAATTTGTTGGAATAAAGTAGTCCATAGTATTCCCTTGTAGTCCTTTTTATTTCTTAAAGGTTGTACTATCAATGTCCACTCTTTCACTCCTGATTTTAGTAGTTTGAGTGTTTTCTCCTTTTTCATTTGGTCAGTGTAACTAAAACCTTGTCAATTTTGTTGATTTTTTTAAAGAATGAACTTATAGCTTTATTGCTTTTTCTTTATTGATTTTTTCCTCTATTTTATTAATTTATGCTCTAATCTTTGTTACTTCCTTCCACTGCTTCCTTTAGGTTTATTTTGCCACTTCTTTCTAGTTGTACTATGTGGAAGAAAAGATTAAAGAAAGATTAGAAAGTTTTCTCCTTTTTTATTTTGGGGATTTGCAGTCATAAATATCCCTTTGTGCTTTGGCTTTCCTGTATCCCATATGTATTATTATGTTGTATTTTTATTTTCATCCATTTCAAACTATTTTCTAATTTACCTTGTGATTTTTTTTCTTTGATTCTTTTTGGATCATTATGTTTAATCTACTCTGCCAATCTCGGCCTTTTACTTAGAGTTTTTAGTCCATTTACCTTTAATGTAATTACTGATATGGAAGGATTTACATCTGCCTTTTGCTATTGTTTTCTGTAAATCTTATGTCTTGTTTGTTTCTCTATACTTCTGTTACTGTGGTTTTTTATGTTAAATACATATTTTTTAATATCATTTTAGTTCTCTCATTGTTTCGTTTACTATATTTCCTTCAGTTGATTTTCTTCATGGTTGTTCTGGGATTACAATTAGCTTCATAATTTTTTTAAAAAGATATGGATTAATACTAATTTAAATTCAATAGAAATGACAAATTCTTTTCAGTTTTTGTTTATCTGTGACACTCTCAATTTCTCCTTTGTTTAAAAAAAATTACTATTCTTTCCAAGTTTTATTCCCCCCAAAAAGGAGATTAAGATGTTCATAAAGAGTAATCATCATTACAATAAAGTATTCAGCTGAACATAAATGACAAGTTCCCAGTTCAGTATGTAATGTTCTATTTCCCTACTGCACAAGTTAAAAAATTTCAAAATTTTCTCAGGGTAGAGGATTAGAAAAGCTTTTACCCTGAAATGGTGTCCCAAATGAGTTGTAAAATTCACATTATTTTGTCTTCTATTTATTCTTTTCTCCCTATAATAGTTTATTTCTTCTCATGCTCAGCTTTAGCTTTTTCTTCCTCATGTTTTTTGATCAATTATTCTCTTCCTATTATTTGAGAACTCTAATTACCATTCTTCCATTCTCTCTTGTTAGTGTGGCAATTTCCACTTTTTCAGCAGACAGTTTACTAGCATTCATGGTCTTATTTAAGACTTTGTTAGCTAAATCAAGTTCTGACTTCAAAGTCATTTCTCCTTTGTAGTATTGTTTTAACATTGACACAGCTGCAGTACTATTGTTTTAAATGCATATGGCTTTCTATCCCCCATAATTTCCACTAAGAATACTCTGATAGAGCAGAAAGTCATAGTCCTTATCCCAGCCAATGTATAGCAGTGAAACACCAAAGTGAAGTTTTGCTCCAAACTGTGTATAACCTTGTTCGATATCATACAGTGCTGTATCCAACACTAACAGGGAATTTGCTCCTGTATTGTAATATATACCTTTGAGTAATGAGCTTCAGTTTATTAGTCAGAACATTAGCATTACCTGCCATACTGCAAGCCATGTCCTCATTGAGTTAATAAATTTTTTTTGAGAGAATGAATTCATCAAGAAGCTTGTGGATGTTGTGTCTCTCTACTAGAAGCAAAACACCATGGTTTGCTAAAATTTCCAAGCATGTGTCTGCATGTTCATTGCTTCCACGACATATTCAACTTGGTACAAGTGACCTTCTGGAGAAAATACAGTGGGTTTGTAATCATACCTTCAAGACATGTTTTCTGAATTTTATATAATTCTAGAGGGAAGAAACTGAAGAGCCGAGACCTACACTGTGTGCTTTATTCCACCGGAGTAAAACCACCACCATTGCCAGAGTATCTACTGCTAATATGACCCCAGTGCATGTGCAGAACCAGTTCAAAGAGATTAGGGCTGTTTCAGGTCTTTCCTGGGCCAGCCCCAAACCTTGAGTATGTATAGCCCTGTACATGTGCATGACCTTCTAGATTCCCAGGTATATGTTGAAGTTTATCAAAATCCCCTATTGACATATTGTTTCTCAGTTTTCCTTTGGATTTTAAATGAGCCATTTGTTAACCCCAACTCATAATGCTGATCCTGTCAGCTGTGCTGTTAAACAAGTGCTGCTGATTTTTTTTTTATTTTTATGACACATATACTGGAGATAAGGTTGTTCTCATAGCTCTGAGTCAGGACAAATAAATGCAAATCCTGAGAATGGAGCTTTACAGTAAGCTGCTAGAAGGGCTAAATAGTGACAATTGTTTGGAATGGGTTTTCTGGGAGCCCCAAATCCATTCTTTCTCTTCCAGTGGCAGCTAGACTACTCATTTTCATAGCTGTTGTAGTTGTAAAGCTGGTGATTTCCAAGGCTAGCACAGAACTGTAGAAAGAGGGATCATATTAGGTTTTTTGTTTTGTTTGTTTTGGTTTCCAGAAGTTTTACCATAAGGCTTCTAGGTAGTTTTTTGATGTTGTTATTGCTGTTGTTATGGACATTTATCCTGATTAGATTTCATAGGGCTCATTGAATCTATTGCTTGATGTCATTTGCCAATATTGGTACATTCTCAGTATCTGTATACTTCAAATGTATCTGTGGCTTCAAATAAATATGTATTATGCCTTTTTATCATGTCTGATATTTCTCTAATCCGCCCCCCCTTTTTTTTTTTTACATTTTCCATCCTTTTCAATCTCTCTGCTTCAGTCAGAATATTTCTTCTAATTTATCTTCCAGTTTACTAATCTCTTTTCAACTGCAATTCATCAAATTCTTAATTTTGTCTTTTGTATTTTTCAGTTCCAGAATTTCAACTTTTTAAAAATAATTTCCAGTTTTCTTTCAAAATTCTCAATTTTGTCTTTTAATTACTTGAACATAGTAATCATACTTTTTATAAAGTTTGTTTCAGGTATCTTCATTATGTGAATTTTCTGTGAAAATAATTTATTATATCTCTATAGTTTGTCATATAATCTTATCTTCTTGTAATCCTGCTTATTTTAAGTTATAAATATTATATGTGAGAAATTTTAGGGAAAATTTGAGGCTCTGGAAGACATACTCTTCTAGAGAAGATTTAGTTTTTTTTTTTTTTTTTTTCCTTTTTGTCTTTTTTTCGTGTCCGGCAATGGATCGCAACCCTCAGTGTCACG
>NW_007737915.1:4901-18452 GCF_000696425.1 Galeopterus variegatus | reverse complement strand
GCAACCCTCGGTGTCACGCCCGCACCTCGCTCAGCCAGTGAGCGGGAACCGGTCTGTATGTGGGATCCGAACCCTTGGCGGGAGCGCTGCCACGCTCCCAAGCGGCGCACTGTAGCAGTGCGCCACCGGGCTGGCCCGATTTAGTTTGTTTTTTGTAGGCATTAGTAGGCTAGGGGCATTAGTAATGATTAATATGATTTAAAGCTGGGCTTCCATTGCTATGAGCACTGATCTATTTCTGGTCACCTTTATTCTTTAGTGTGTAGCCCTTTATTAAAGGTTCCCATTGAAACCTTGGGGTGTTTGCCAGGGAGCCTTCTCCTTGGTGCTCTGTAAATTCCAGCTCTGCTCCTCCCATATCCATGAGTCTGATTGAAGATCAATTCAGTTTCTCATATATTAGCTACACTGTCAGCATTAGTAAACACCTCTAGAGAAGAGAGACCCCAAATGCTTAGCTTACTTCTCTGGTCACATCTCCTTTCCTTATTGCCTGGATAGTTGTTCAATGCCTTCAAACAGATTTATTTTTATTCTTTTTTTTTTTTTTTTTTTTTTTGCCTTTTTCAGTTGTTTTCAGAAAGAGGTTATCCCACTCCTTCATTCTCTTAATCTCCTCTTACTAGAAAGGAAATATTCATATCAAATTTAAGATAAAACACTAACCTTTGAGCAAATATCTTGCTTTTAAGTGTAGTTCTTTCTACCATACCAGATGCTACAAAATTTTTTACTTTTCTTTTTTCTGTAGGTAGTTTCCACATGACGTTTTGAGAATTATAAGAATGCATTTTGAGGGGAAAAAAGAAAGAAATGAAGGAAAGCAGGAAAACAGGCAGGCAGGAAAGAAAAATCTAATGGGGGCAATAATTTTTTTTTTTTAAACTAGGTATCTGGTAAGTGTCATATTTCTTAATTTTTCAAATGACATTTTAATGTGAAATGAAATATGTCATTTTTATTTTGTTTCTCTTCATTTGGCATAGGCTCTAGGGAAAATCTGTTTGTCCAGTAGAACTGTGATGATGGAAATGATCCACTCTGTGATGTTTAATATGATAGCTATTAGTCACGCGTGGCCATTGAGCATTTGAAATGTGGGTAGTGTGAAAGAAATTGAATTTTAATTTTAATTAATTTAAATTCAAGTTGAAATAGCCATGTGTGGGTAGTGGCTACCATGTTAAACAGCATAGCTCAGTTTGCTTTCTCTTCCTGCTCAGGTTGCAAGTGAGTTTCTCTGGCAGCAAAATCTACTCTCTCCTCGTCTAATTTTTGACATAGACTTTCTTCATGGTCCCAGAACATCACATTTGGTGCCAGACACGTACACACTCATATTGACTGGAGGCGCTTCCATTTCTGGAGTGCTGTATGAAGAGTGAAACGCCAGTGTGTCAAGAAGCCCTATGCTCTCCAGGGTGATTTACTTCCACTCATTTAACACAAAATTCCCTTACTCCCCTGTCATCCAAAGACAATACCTTCTGTATCTTATATTTTTAAAAACAAGGTTCTCTACTTGGGGGCAAGGAAAACCTGGTTCTCCAAGACCCAAAGCCCTGGTTCCTCATTTTGAGGGAATGAAGATGGGAAAACGTCTCCTTTTTCTTTTCCTTTTTTTTTTTTTTGGCAGAGGTCACACGGTGAAAAGAAAGTTAGTTAATTTCTCAGTAAGCTATCTTGCTACATGTAACTCATGGCAAAAAGAAAACAAACAAACAAACAAAAAAAAAACAAAGGAAAATAAAGCTATCTTGCTACATGTAACTCATGGCAAAAAGAAAACAAACAAACAAACAAAAAAAAAAAAACAAAGGAAAATCCAACAAATGAGAAAAATCGTATGTATTCTACATTATATACTCCTGTTTATAAATGCTAGACATGTTTTACTACATTACCAAGCACGTGGTAAATGAGGAAAAAAAATGCTTAGAAATATTCTTCACAGGCATGAAATTTGCATTTCTGGGAACCAAATGAAAAGTAATAACTATGTAATAATTTGTGAATTATTTTAACAGTCTAGCAACATTTCTATATAAGCAAATTTGAAACATAGGGAGATAGTAACATAAACGGTCATAAAGATTCAATGACGACTGCCTTAAAATGTCCTTGTTTCCATGGCAATTCCAGAGTAATTATCTCATCTCCCAGTAAACATGTAAATTCTGGTTTAGTTACAGAATATTCTGATTATATGTGCGTGTCTTTTAATAATAAAATAACCTACCTTTTCTTTTTATGTTAGTGAAAACACGGCCATGTGATGATTGCTAAACAGCTTTTCCAAATTTACCAAATAGAATTTATTTCAAATGCTGTGTGTGACTTATGAATTTTAATAGGAAGTAAAAAGTAAACATTAGCCACAGTAATTCTTGTTCTTAAAATTATGTTGTATTCATGGGGTAAAAAATATACTGTGGAATAAGTAATATTATAATATTGGTCTCAATTAACTTTCAGAAATGAGGAAATCACAAAATCGACTTGGCTACAAAGATAAAAAATAATATGGTTTCATCTTTAGCAGCCACTCAGAATACAGATTAAATTGAAGTAAGCGATTTCTTTGCTGTTATAGAGTTAAATCTTTGCAATATATATTAAAAACATCACTACTTATTTTGAAATAAATATGATACAGTGAAAATGAATAAATAATATATGAGATACTGAAAAGAATGTTACTTAAAGGATTGGAAAATCAGGATGTGTTAAAATGTAAGAGTTTAAAAAATATTCCATGTGAGTCTTTATCATATATGGCTGCTTTTTTGTTATATATTAAATAGTAGACATGTAGAGCAGAAGCAGAAACCCTATTTTCTAATCCTGATTCTATAACTCACCAGCGTGAGACCATGAGAAAGTCATTTTGATATGTCTTGTCACAGATTATTTACTCATCAAATTGTAATAGTTTTCATCCTGACCACCTTATAACCATGTAGTAGTGATCAAATAATACTATTAGCATATAGGGAATTTGTGACACATTTTTATTAGATAGAGAGCTACTATTTTTATTAGATAGATAGTCAAAGCATATCTGATTTCCAGGAAAGAGATAGGTACTCTACTTCAAAGATAATTTGGGATAGTGACTACATATAATAAAGGTAAACATCATTACCAATATATTGGATTTAGAAAGGGCGAAAACTGCATAATTGTGTATAAAAGTTTTAGTGGCTGCTTAGCATAAATATCCAGAATCCATATTTCAGAATCTAATCTCTTTCCAACAATATTATGGAATAACACAACATGGAAAGGATGAATATGCAGTAAAATAATACATTACAGGATGTTGTAGGAATGATAGTAATAGGGATGGGATATAAGAAAGCTTAGGAATCAGTTGAGAAGAGATTAGCCTGCATATAACAGGTAGCCCCAAACAGTGGCTACACAGAAAGAGGTTTATTTCTCTCCCACAAATAAGTCCAGAAGCAAGCAGTACTCAGCTGGTGTGGACGCTCCATAATCATTCAGAACCCAGGTTCCTTTAATCTTTTATTCCACTATAAAGTGGTTCGGTTAGTAACATCACTTCTCAAGGTCGCCACAGTCTAAATAGCCACAAGTCTCTATTCTAGGGAAGCTAGGTGAAGAGTATTCAGAATTTTTTTGTACTATTTTTTGCAATGTTTCATAAACCTGAATTTATTTCAAAATGGAAAGTTAAAATATTAAAACACACACACAAAGAAAAGGAGGAGTTCTTAACTGGAGAAATGTAGACCATTGTAATTTGACATGTTTTCTTTATAATGGCCAAGAGAATTTACTGAATTTACAAAGTAATAAGGATTTTTAGAAGAGTAGTTCTTAATTTTAATATGCAGTGAAGTCCATGAGTGAATATATAATTCCGTTTATTTGTGCATTTAGCAGTTTTGGGAGGCAAAAGGCTGTACTATTTTTATCAAAATGTCAGTTGAGAGTAACCGAATAAATGAATGTTTTGAGTTTTATACTTAAATATCTTTTTATTTAATAAATTCTGTTCTCAATATGGGTCAAAACAAAACCCATGAGTCCATAATATTACACAAAAATGAGAAAACCAAATGAAAACACAAAATAAAACCCAACAACTTATTGGTCATAGAAAGTAAGTAGGGCACAACTTCTTATTATGAAAATTGGCAATATGAAGGAAAACAATTAAGCATTTATTTTGTTTTTCCTGTACAGCTTCCTTGTAGGATAACCAACTAGTTCATAATGATAAGAGAAAGTCATTCTTGACAGAAGATTCCATGCTAATAAATGTAGAAGAAATGATAAAATCATAAAATCATGATTTTGTAATTCCTAGTAAAATAATGATCATCATTGAAAATTATTAAATAAAAAATTTATGGGTAACTTTACATTAGCCTCTTAATACATGGATACAATATGAATTAATATGAATTAAAAGCATCATCTATGAAGTATTTTTGCCAAAAATGTTGAACCTTAGTCTAACCAAGCCTTCATAGGTAACTTCCAGTTACCATGGGTCTGGTCATTTCTGCCGAATTTGAGATGTCTCCAGTGGGCTCCAGAATTTCCTCTTGGGCTGGCAGAGATTTTGTTCCAACTGCATCATGGTGCTATGGCTCCCCCTGTCCAATACTACTTTCTTTCTTTTTCTTACTCCCGATAAATCTCCTGCACTTTTAATGCTATCTAAATGCCAACTTACTGCTTACCGGGGACTTAACTGGTACAACACCAGGATGGCAACATGAGGAGGACCTGATATGAATTGTGAATCACAAAACCAACTGTGAAACATATTTTCCAGTCAATCAAAGAAATTTGAATATGATTTGAGTATTACTTTTACTAAGGTATTTTGTTGATTTTATTGTGTGTGACAATGACATTAGGGTTACATGAGAGCATTTATATTTTTGGGAGATGTCTACTAATATAAGTGATAAAATAATATGATAGCTGGGGTTTACTTTAAAATATTTTGACTAAGAATAAGGAATACATGAAACAGGTAGAGCAATAATCTTGATAATCTTTGTGATAAGATCACTATAGTCTTTGTACTATGGTGATTATAAAACATTAAGGCTAGTTTTTAGGCATGTAGTATGTGACCCTGAGCGAATGGACAGTGCAGAGGCTTCAAGCACTACTTTTTTTGGAGTGCATGAAATAGAAAAATGAATAGGTGGGTTGTTTATAAAGACAGAGAAGGGACAGGAGGCTATTTGGAAATAAGAATGGTACCCTTATGACACCCCATTTTAAGATCTATGTTTTCAACTAACAATTTCAACAGGTGAGTTGCTATTAGGGAAAATACATTTTCCTTTAAGTCAAAAGACCTAGACCCTATTATTACCTCCAACACTTGCGAATTATCTCTCTAGGATAAATTATTTAACTAGGCTGAGCTTCAGTTTATAAAAACATAAAATGGGAATAATCTCTATCCTTCTGGTTTATTATTGATGTTTATATTATAATAAATGGACAAAAATGTAAGGCGCAATATTACACACTGAGTGATATTGTCATTGTTGTACGTCTAAAATTTAAGTATTGCCATGTCATAGGTTTCAACCTATTGTCATCTCAATAGGGTAAAAATATACTTAGAAAATACTCAAAACCACTAAGAATGCTGTCTTTCAGAACAAAGACATGGTTGTCTTTTGGGTAATTTTGTATTTTTTTGTATTTTCTTCCTTTATATTTATTTCTTCATGTGTTATTTTTTATCATATTTTCTAGGTAGATAGAATGAATATTAATTATTTTGATAATTAGAGGAGAACCTAATTAGAATTAGATGATGCTCCTTTAGTTTGATATAATCTCATTTATTTATTTTTTCTTTTGTTGCTTGTACTTTTGGGGTCTTATTCATAAAGTCTTTGCCCAGTCCTATTACCTGGAGTGTTTCCCCTATATTTTCCTATAGTAATTTTATGGTTTCAGGTCTTATATTTAAGTCTTTAATCCATTTGCAGTTGATTTTGGTATACAGTGAAAGGTACAGGTCCAGTTTCATTTTTCTGCATATGAATGTCCAGTTTACCAAGAACCATTTATTGAAGAGGCAGTCTTTTCCCCAATGTATGTTCTTGTTGCCTTTGTCAAAGATCAGTTGGCTGTAAGTATGTGGAAAGCTTCTGTACAGCAAGGGAAACAGTCTACGGAGTGTAAAGACAACCTATGGAATGGGCAAAAATATTTGCAAACTATACATCCAACAAGGTATTAATATCCAGAATATATAAAAAACTCACACAACTATACCATAAAAAACCAAATAATCCAATTAAAAAATGGGAAAAGGAGATGAATAGACATTTTTCAAAGGAAGACATACAAATGGCCAACAGGTATGTGAAAAAATGCTCAGTATCACTAGGCATCAGAGAAATGCAAGTCAAAACCACATTGAGATATCACCTCACCCCAGTTAGACTTGCCATTATTAAAAAGACTGAGAATAACAAATGCTGGCATGGATGTGGGGAAAGGGGAAATCTTCTATACTGTTGGTGGGACTGTAAATTAGCATAGCCATTATGTAAAATAGTATGGAGATTTCTCAAAAAACTATAGATATAGTTATCATATGATCTGGCAATCTCACTACTGGATATACACCCAAGGAATGGAAATCATGTCGAAGGGATACCTGCACTCCCATGTTCATTGCAGCTCTATTTACAATAGCCAAAATATGGAACCAACCTAAGTGTTCATTGATGGATGACTGGATAAAGAAAATGTGGTATATATACATAATGGAGTACTACTCAGCCATAAAAAAGAATGAAATTCTGCCATTTGCAGCAACATGGATGAGTCTGGAAAAATTATGTTACGTGAAATAAGCCAGACAAAGAAACAGATATACCACATGTTCTCACTCATATCTGGCTGCTAGGAAGGAAGGAAGGGTGGGGGTGGGGGTGGGGGGGGCGAGGGAAGGAGGGAATAAGGAAGGAATGAAGGAAAGAAAGAAAGAAAGGACCACAACAATACATTGAACTTTCAGAAGGAGAGAACAAACCTAAGGATACTAGAGATGGGGGGAGGAAAGGAGGGGGTTTGGGAAGTGATAGGTTGGGTAAAGGGCATAAAGAAATATCATGATTTGTAAGAATGAATATGCTAATAATAAATTTAAAAATTAAAGAAAAATTCTTTCAAACAAAAAGAAAAGATCATGCTCCTTTAAATTTAAAGTCATCATATAAAATATGGAAAATTTTTTTTAAGGCAAAGTACTATATGACAATGAGAATTAACATTTGTTGAAAACTTATTATGTTGAAGTGAGTTACGTGTATTAACCTCATTTAATCTCAAGAACCCTGTGATTTTGGAATAATATATATGAAAACTGAGGTACAGAGAAGTAAAACACATTGCTCAAATTTAACTGGCTAGGGCACAGTTAGAATTTGAACCCAGACATTCTGGAGCCCAAACCTGTACTTTTAACTAAATGTAATATAGTATAATCCCCTATTATTAAGACATGGGAATGTGATAGTGGAATGATATCTGTTTAAATTCCGTAAGTCTTTGAAGAAACCACGTTGTCATATTCTTCACCTTCTCTTGAAGCACAAACAGCTTTATTTTATTTACTTAATTTTTTTCTTGAGACCTTATTTTTTAAAAATTTTATCATTAGACAATGTAAACATCTTTTGTGGCCCTTCACCAATTTCTCCCTAACCCCTCTCCCCTTATTTATTTTTTTAAAGGAAGTTATTTACTTATTTCTTAATTGAAACATTGATTGTACATAGTTATGGGTAAAGAATTATACTTCCATACATGCATACAATGTTTGATTGCCAAATCAGGGTAGTTAGCATATCTATCACTGCAAAAATTTATCATTTCTTTGTGATGAGAACATTTGAGCTTCGCTCTTCTAGCCATTTGTGGGCATACAATAAATTACTGTTAATTATGGATGCCTAGCACTACTGTCCACCACTAGAATTTATTTTTCCTATCTAGCTGTAATTTTGTATCCATTAACCAACTTCTCCCAATTCTCCCTCCCCCTCCCAGCATCTAGTAACCACAATTCTATTGTCTACTTCTAAAAGTTCAACTTATTTTTATTTTTAGCTCCCCTATATGAGTGAGAACATGTGGTATTTATGTCTGTGTGCCTGACTTACTTTACTTAACATAATGTCTTCCAGTCTCATCCATACAACCAGTATTTAAGCTATATTTTTGAGGAGAAAAGAAAAAGCACAAGCAAATGAAATTGTGCTGCTTTTCAGAACTACCTGGAACCTCCCACTTACTTCACTGGCATGTGTCAAAGCATTATATCTTGCATCTAGTCAACAAGCATTCATGGAGTAGCTGTATTCTCACTGTACATGCTGGTAACCTGTATTTTTCTATTTCTGTGTAATCACAATGATGTCCTGTCCCCATCCTCCATACTGTGTTTCTCACCGTGAGAAATGAGCAGAGCTATTAAGAAGTGCCATGACTGATTGATGGGAATTTCACCTTCTTCTCCTTTTGATGCCCGCTCTCAGGAGCGAGTGCTGATGAGCACTGGAATGCAGAGGGGCAGGCTGCAAGAGGGAAACCAGAAACGCAAGCTCAATAATCAGCCCCTAAAAATCTGAGAACTGGCAGGATTTACTGAGAGCTAAATTATTTGAGATATAGATGGCCAGTCATTATATTTTATTTAATGCCATTTACAGCATTTTCCTCCATTCAAACACTTGAGAAAACAGAAACAGACAGGCTATGTCTGGCCAGTGCTATTGGCATGTTAATAATTATAACAAACACTATTACTGGTTCTTTTTTATGTGTAAGCTGGTGTCTTAAGGATTATATATGCATGGTTTTATTTTTGACTCAGAAACTTCATTTTAAGGTTGAGAAAACAGATTCAGAAAGGATAAATGAATAAATGACTTACTCAGGGTCACACCTAGTTGGTAAAAACTCAAACTTATGTTTATTAGATTCTAGAGTGCTTATATAGAGCAGTTTTAAGGTAATACCATTAGTTTCTATAAAAAATAATAAGAACAATAATTAACATTTACATGTTCGTTACACATCATAGTTAATCTTAAGTACATGTATATCACACACACTAACTCATTTAATCCTTACAACTATTGTATGAATATTAAATAAGTTCTATTATTACTGTTACTTTACAAACTGTAAAATGTAGGCAGATAGGTTATATACCTAACAAGTGGCAGACCTGAGATCTGAATCCTAACACTCCAGTTTAGAAGTTCATGATCTCAACAGATCTGTAATCTATGCTGACCTTCATGTGGTCCCATATGACCTGCTGGGTTTTATTCTAACTTTTATTTGTCTTCCCTGGTTTTTGCCCAATTAGCCTGCCATTAGTAACTGCTTAAGGAAACAGGGTTTTCATATTTTTCCATTCTTTTAATTTTATTTCATTTCCTATTGACTTGTCTGGGAAGTGGCAGATGGCTATAAGGTCATGTCAGTTAAGATTTCCTCTGACTCACTTTAGCTTTCTGTTGTTGGAGAAATCAGGCTGTTTCCCACCCCCCCCCCACCCCCCCCCGTATGCTTTTAAATGTTCATTTGCCCTTAATTACTGCTAAAAGAGACTGGAACATGTTTTCCAAATTAAGTACTCAACACATCACATACATACATGCAAAGCTCGTCAACAAACCACAATGGGGTATTGTAGGGAAAATGAAGGAAAATGGTCAGGGCCTCTCAGATGTTCAGAATCTTGCTGAGTATTTGATGTAAATGTGCACGTGAACCCAGGTGTTCCTTGGTTATTGTTTAATGTAATTGTGTATGTGCACCCAGGTGTTCTGAGTTATGGACTTAAGAATAAAGGACCTGTGGGTCTGATCCACAGGACTCTTGCCCCCCTGGGATGCCCCTGGGGGGACCCCGGAAAGGCCACTACTGCTGCTGGAGGCTGTTGCTGCCGGTGTCCCCGGATGCCCCAAGAGGCCACTGCTGCTGCTGTAAGCTGTTGTAAGCTGCTGCTGCTACTGTTGAGGACTGAGCTCGAGTCATCTGCCAATGGCTCCCGGGATCTTTCCTAATTACCTAGCATGGACCTGTGTGTGAGGGGTCAATGATCCAGCCAGGCAAGTGAGGGGTCTGGTGACCCAGCCTGTACAGTGGGTTTGGAGGGTCTGAGCCCTAGCCCTGACAATACAAATGGAACCTTAGTATAACTAAAATAATGAAACATTTTGGCTTTGGTTATGAATTGCCTAACCATACAATTGGCATAGTCTGTAGCAATACAGATTAATAATGAGTACAAATTATAAATGTGCATGAATGTATGTGTGTGTGATGGAGTTTAGATGTATTGTCCTCCCAGAACTCATGTGGAAATCTGATCCTCAATGAGGCAGGTTGAATCTTGGGGGCGGATCCCTCATACATGGATTAAAGCTCTGGGGGCAGGGGGCAGTGGGGGGGATTGTGAGTGAGATCTGGCTCTATTAGTTCCCGCAGAAGCTCGTTGTTTAAAAGACCCTGGCACCTCCCTGCCTCTCTCGTGCTTCCTCTCACCATGTGATCTGCTTGTACCTACCAGCTGTCTGCCATTTTCTGCCATGAGTAGAGGCAGCCTGGGGCCCAGATGCAGCCATCCCAGAATCATAAGCCAAATTAATCTCCATTCTTTATACCCAGTCTCAGGTATTCTATTATAGCAAACACAAAAACAGACTAATACAGTGTGTGTGTACCTAGTTCCTCCTGTCAGATGAATGTAGTAGCTATTTCATTACATTCATTTAGTCTTTCCTTGTCTCTCTCATTAGACTCCAAGCCTTTAAAGACAAGGAGCTTTTAAACTAGTGCAATAATACAAGTTAAAAGCAATCATAAATAAAATTCACTTACTAAAGTCTAGGGACTTTAATGTTTGTGGAAACATGAATTTGATCTATTTTGGGGGCCGGCCCGGTGGCGCACTGCTACAGTGCGCTGCTTGGGAGTGCGGCGGCGCTCCCGCCAAGGGTTCGGATCCCACATACAGACCGGTTCCCGCTCACTGGCTGAGCGAGGTGCGGGCGCAGCACCGAGGGTTGCGATTCCGTTGCCGGACACGAAAAAAGACAAAAAGGAAAAAAAAAATGAATTTGATCTATTTGCTAATACATTTCTGATAACTCTTTCTTCCCCATAAATCACCCCCCCCCCCCCGCCCATCCTGCTTCAATTCTTTCCTGTAAATTTCCTTCTTCCTCACTACTTTGTTTTCTCATATTGGTGTGTTTGGAGCTTACTGGCTATCTACTGTTGTAAGTTAGACATTCCATCTGTGTCATAAACCTTTCAACTTAAAAATGCTATTCAAATCTAGAAATTATTCCTAAAATCAAGTTTAAAAAATAAAGTCAATTCAGACCGATCCAAACACTCACAGTGTGGGATGCCAATTAGTTCTTGGCCTTAAGACATGTGTTTAGGATTATATTTCAATTCTTTACAATATAGAGCTTGCATTTACTGAGCTCCTATTAACAGAGGAATTGGAGTTTGGAACTCTAGAGCTGAAGGAGAATTTGAGACCTGAAATTAACTCTTTGCCTCCAGGCAGAAACTGTTCTAATCCTTACTAGACAGTTGGGTGTGTGTCCTATGTTTTAAGAGAAGGAGACACAACTCTTGCAACACACACTAACATTAATTAAATATTCAACTACAGAATTTACAGTGAAGAAAGCTGACAAATTACCTGTATTAGTCTGTTTTGATTGCTGATAGCAAAATTTATGGAACTGGGTAATTTATAAGAAAATGAAATTTATTTGCTTACAGTTTCTGAGGCTGGGAAGTCCAAAGTCCATTCGGTGGTGGTGATAGCCACCCAGGTGTCTCACATTGCAAGATGGTGGAAGGAGAGAGAAAGAGAGAGAGAGAGAGAGAGAGAGAGAGAGAGAGAGAGAGAGAGAGAGAGAGAGAGAGAGAAACTCTCTTCTTTCTTTAAAGCCCTCAGAACCATGCCTCTGACCACCATTTTCAATCCATTCACTATGGCATGGTCCTACAATCCAATCACCTCTTCAAGGCTCCACCTTTCAGTTACTACTTGGGAGACACAATTCAAGTTTCAACAAGTGTTGGGGGACATAATTCAACCCACTACACTACCACAGCCAACTAATCAAAGTCAACATCAATAGTGATAAGTCATGTTGATTACATGTGTCCTTGATATGATGTGTTGAAAGTGGCACTTTACCTGTGTGGTCTTCCTCCCTCAAACCTATAGCCCCACTCTTACCATGGGAAAATAGCAGATGAATCCAAATTTAGTGACATTCTACAAAGTACCTTGAATTTGGGGGCCAGTACTCCCTTAAACTGGCAAGGTCATTGAAAGAAAGTGAGCCAAAATGCCGGGTACTGATCAAGCTTTATCAAAGGAAAAGAATCTGCTGGGCTGCACTCAAAATGGAAGGCGGCAGCCCTTGTCAGGGTGGGAGGGCTTATATGGGCCACAAGGAAGGTTGACATAATCAGGGAGGGGGTTTGGTGCTGGTGTGGAAATTAAGACTGGCAGATGCAATCAGATGGAAGGTTGCACCCATGTGGAAATAGAGGAGTTTCTATTTTTCAGAAACCACGAGGTTTCTCATAAGGAAAAGGCTGGTGGCCATTTTGTGCTCAGTGTGTGTAAAAATGGTGCCAGTCATGTCCAAGATCCATCAGTCATCAAAAACAAAGTCTGGGAAACTGTCACAGCCCACAGAAGCCTAAGGAGACATAACAACTAAGTACAATGAATTATCCCAAAGAAGATTCTGGAACAGAAAATGGTCATTAGGGGAAAAGTAATGAAATCCAAATGAAATATAGATTTTAGTTAATAACAGTGTATAAATATCAGTTCATTAGTTGTGACAAATGTACCATGCTACTATAAGATGTTAACAATAGGAAAAACTGAGTGCAGGGTATATGAGAATTCTCTGTATTTTTCTTGAAACTTTTCTGTACAAAACAATTCTAAAATTAAAAATTTATTTAGATACAAAAGAAATCATCCAACTACAGAAAGGTTCTTTCTCATTCAAAGTCAAGAATACGTTAATACAAGCAGAGATGTATGTTTGCCCTGTTTTACTATAATGACCAAAATGGTCACAGAATTTATAGATTATGAAAAATCTTAGTCTTTGGGTTAGTTATTTTTACAGAGCTTTGAAAATCCAGAAGGTTTAATCAGCATCCCCACCTTTTAAAACTAAACCATTGGTTCTTATCCTTCAGCAATTTCTGTTAAAGTAGGAATCCAGTTATAGTGAAAATTTTCTTGTTCATGCTCAATTTCTTTCAAAGAGAGTTAACACCAATGGGAAGGATAATTACTTCCGAAAGTTTTGGGAAACAGTGTTGGTATGGTCATTTAACACAGTCCCGAGATCCTGACACTTCTTGAAGTGGTGTCCTAAAATAGCACACTACTCGGGCCGGCCCAGTGGCGCACTGGATAAGTGCGCCGTTTGGGAAGCGCAGCGGCGCTCCCGC